>NW_015151317.1:247975-252112 GCF_000732505.1 Cyprinodon variegatus | reverse complement strand
GGATTCCACTTTATTACAGTATACATATGTATGATGTAAAGTATATTGATGACAGGAAAATGAATCGTCTACTGTATCAATGTTAGCCTGTAGATCAGCTTTTTGTGGTCCAATACCCACTTAGTGTCACTGGACAGGACCCCTAGTTTATGCTGTGAATGTCATAGAGGTTTATGTTCTGTGTGAAAAGTGTGAGTTATTAAGAGTCTGCGATCTATTAAATGAATTAAGTCAGAAAATTCTGAATAGATTTATGGTCCATTTGCATTATTAGAAAAATAACTAAAGCTATGTAGTGGAGGTGACTGCTGCATTTATCCATTATACAGCTTTACCGCTGAGTTAATAGAGCTGGAAAATATATTGATGTTATGTTGATATTGCAAAACCATTATACAACTGGTTACGGATGTTTGAAATGAAAAGTTTGATACCACTTACCTTCCTAGTGATGTGAATTGAAACATGAAACAGTTGCATGAAGTCTTTCTGCCATAGATCACCTCACATGACATGGGACTAGACTTGCTAAAGCATCATATGTACAGAATTTTTTTTTTATTTTCAAACACAACATTTTATAAAAATCTTTAAAAACTCTTGTTTTTCTTTAAGAAGATAGAGTAGAGTAGTACTATAGATTCTGATTCTCGGACATGAACTTGTATTATGTAAAGGCATCAGTGAAGGTACCTCGATCAAAAAACTTTTAGATATATCTTTGGCACATTATTTTTGTTTTTAGGTTTGTTAGGATCATATCAGATAGGTCCAACAGAAAAGTTAAAGTTATGTTTGTAAATCAACTTATTTTTTTGACATATACAGGTATAAAATAAATTAGTCATATTCTGAAAAAAGTCTGATTTTAAATTGATTTCTTTTTCATAAATTGATTTAGTTTTCTTTATTCAATTTTTGGCAAAATTGAACAAACTTCAAAGTTATTTTGGTATTTTGATTTTTGTAAAAGTAGTGATGTCAGAGGGTGTGCCCACAGTTTAAACGGATGTAACATTTTTATTACATGTGTTTTTGTGGTCAGTCAGGGAAGCAGCGCTGTCACTCGAGGCAGCTGGATGAAGAGCGTAAAACTCCACTGAAGCTTCCCAGCAGACAGCTGCGTCCGGGGAGCCACTGTCACCCTCTCCCCTCCATGCATTTTTCATCACAGCCTTCCTTTTTTATATTATTTAGCTTTTCCCTCCCCTCTAAACTTCCATGTGCTGCATGCTGACATGGCATTTCTCAGCCTTGAACACAAAGCCCTCTGGTGCTCAGTGTACTGGAGCTGGAGCACGTTTGTGTGCCACTGTGAGCACCGTGTGCTTCATGTGCTCGTGGATGCACGCACGTGAAGACTGGAGGAAGTTGTGCTTAGTGTTTTCATCCATCTTGCCAACCTCACATGGTCGCATCACACTCAATGTGATCTCATGTTTCCACAGATGTGATAGAAACGGGTAAAAGGCGCTTTAAGCATCACCTGCAAAAAGTAGACTGTTCTTATGTAAAGGGGCATTTTAAATTATTCTGCACTGAAATTTAAATTCCGTTTTGTTTTGGCCCTCAGCAATGGAGAAAACTGCCTGAGTGAGATCAGTAAAGGTCAGTGGGAATTAAAATGCTTACTGTTAGATTTGTCAGTGAGGGAGATTGTGAGGTAGGAAGAGATAGAGAGCTGGAGGAAAAGGCCATCTGCCTGATGGTTAGTCTAAGATCATAAAAGAACAGAGTCACTCTTTTTTGCAGCTTAATGCCAGCCAAGAGCTTGACAGGTTCAATTCTGCACATCCTCATAGCTTTAATATTTAATATAACCGCATGCAATTAGACATTAAGCATGTTAAAAATGAGATCTACTAGTATAAAATCCAAAGGTTTCTTTAAAGTAGAGTAAAACTACCAAATGTAAGACTCCCATCACACTGAATAATTTTAATTCCAAAACGAGTAGAAGAAATTGATTTTAGGCATTGTGTAAAATAATTATGGCAAATGTAAGAATTCGACGAAATGTCCCAGAAATTAAAATAATTTGATTTTAATAAGATGGAGGCGTGCAGAGTACACAGTTGGAATGAAAATGGGAACATTATAAGGTAATTTTTCTTTTACATAAAAACCACCATTAATAACCTGATTGTGTATAAGCAAAAATGCCTTTAGAAAGGGTAATCGGCCCCGCTATCCCACACGCATAGATAATACAACATGGAAGCAAAAAATGTATCATATACACTCTAAGCAGAGTAGAGTTGTTTTTACAAATGGACTATAACAGATTAGCAGGATATATCCTTCACTCTGTTATCACTTATTCAACCATGTCAACATGTTTGTCTTACTTATATAGAGAAAATACAGAGCTATTGGCCCTTACCGGGTTGATAAGGTAGTAAAGAAGCATTTATTTTGAAGAGTTGGATTGTACTCTCCTGCTGAATAAATGTTGATTGTTTTGCAAGATTATTTTTACTGTGACATAAGATTAATGCAATGGAGGGCTTTTAACACAATAGCTGAAGAGGACGCTGCACTCTGTCTAACCACATAATCTATCCACTCAAAAAATTTGCTCTTGACTATGACACCTAGAAAAATACTCCAACTGTCAGACATACTTAACTTTTTTCCTTCCATTGGATACCTTACAATTTGTGTATTTATAATTTGTACTTAAAACCATGAGCTGTTAGTGTGTTCTCTGTTCAGGGGCTTTGTGAAAAGTAAGACATGATATGTAATCATTTCGACAACTAGGGATTAAAACAATTCAAGAAGAGAGAAAGCTGTTCCTCTCTACACAATATGGTTAACCTAGAGTATAGAAAGTTTCAGTACAATAACATCCTCAGAAAAGATGCTGATTGACCTTCTACCCTAATTAAAGTGCACCATCACCAGCAGAGAGCAGATTAGACAGCTTGGCTGTCAGGGTGACTGACAGGGTTAGGCTCTCCCCCTGCAGTCACATCAGCACTACAGAGGCACTGCATACAAAAAGCACATGGCGGTGAGTGTGGCGAGGTGCTAAGTTTAGCACCTTGCCTCCTATCAAAAGTCAGTTGCACCTCATAATAATATGAAAATAGATAAATATACAAGAACACGACTGACGGGCTTTGGGGCTTATGTATTTATTTTTGCATTTGTAGCTTCGCTTCATACATCATTCCTCGCTCTGTTCAGCTCAGAGCTGTTATCACTGCAGTTTTTTTTTTTTTTTAAACTAAAGAATTGCTTTGCATTGAGCCAGAGTTAATGCAAGCTCAAGCTTATTGCTGATATCATATACGTACAGTGCAAATCTGAATCCACTTTACGCAAGCTCTAGTCAGGTGAGCACTTGAATGCAACCTATATTCCCCCTACAGCTCATGCAGTTCTGGTTGGGAAGGAAAGCTGACATGCCAGGTGGGCTATAAGCCTATTTTGTCCATGTGTAGCAAAGCCATTCGGTGGCTCGGTTGCTCTTGCAGACAAAGCTTCAGAGGGATGGCAAATATTCTGGTACATCCTCACTCTCTCTTGGAGCTTGAGTTGGACACTGCCCCTTTCTCTATATCTGCTAAGCTTCCTGTACTTCCTTTTCCCTCTTTATCGCATAAACTTTAAATTTTTATGTATGACAGTTCTTTTACCTCTTGTTATTCATAATTTGTCATATTATGCAGTCAATTTTTAGTTAAACTTATTAGCAACTTTGGAAAATGATATTACAGATGGAATTTTTTTTATATATACTGTGCATTTAACTTAGTTGAAGCTCTATTTAGGTGACCTTTCAAAAGCAAATATATATATATATATATATATATATATATATATATATATATATATATATATATATATATATTAGGGATGGAGCGGTTTATGAAAACCGTCCGAACCGTTCGGTTCTACTGTCTACTGGTTCGGTTCGCGTGTGTTGCGTTCGCTTCATGCGTGGCTACTTTTTCTCATAGGCGAAGCATTTACACTCCAGAGCAGAAGGTGGCGGTACTGCGACCACAGCCAACCACCAGTAGTAAACAAGAAGAAGAAGAAGCGAAGCAGCGTAGCCGGGTGTAGCAGAAAAAAATCAGTTGTTGTGGAGAATTGTGTGGGTATGGCGAGTGGGAAAGAACAGGAGTT
>NW_015151317.1:228851-247435 GCF_000732505.1 Cyprinodon variegatus | reverse complement strand
ATTGGAATCAGGTGTTCCAATCACTTCCATGGCCACAAGTCTATAAAATCAAGTACATAAAGACAAGCAGGCTGTTTTTACAAACACCTGTGAAACAATGGGTCGCTTTCATGAGCTCAGGGAATTTCAGCAGGGACCTGTGAAAGGATGCCACCTATGCAACAAATCCCCTCCTAAAAATTCCCCAGTCAACTGTCAACTGTAATAAGAAAATGGATGAAAGCCATGAAGACTGATGGGGAGGGGTCGGTAGATGTTGAAGTACATAGTGCTAAGACTTTCTGCTGAGTCAATCTCTTTAAACTACCAAACTTCATGTGGCCTTCAGATTAGCTCTAGACATGTTAGCAGAGAGCTTTGTGGAATGGATTTTTATGGCCTAGCAGCAGCATTCAGGCCAAACATCACCAAGTGCAATACAAAGCATCACAGGCAGTGATGTGTCAATCTGGAAATCTGATGGGTGTGTTTGGGTTTGGTGGTTGCCAGTTAGAATTGTACTTATCTGACTGCATTTTGTCATGTGTAAAGATTGGTAAAGGGGGGATTATTGTGTGGGGTTGCTTATCAGGTGTTAGGCTTGCCCTTTAGTTCCAGTAAAAGGAACTCAGTGCTTCAGCAACCCAAGACATTTGGACAATCCCATACTCGAAACTTTTCTAGGAAAAGTTTGAAGCTGGCCCTTTCCTCTTCCGGCATGACTGTGCACCTGTGCACAAAGCAAGGTCCGTAAAGAAATAAATGTCAGAGTCTGGTGTGGATGAACTTGACTGGCCTGCAAAGTGTCCTGACCTTAACCTGTAGAAAACATTGGAATGAATTAGAGTGGAGACTCAGAATCAGGGCTTCTTGTCCAACATCAGCATGTTACCTGATAAATGTGCCTCTGGAAGAATGGTTAAAAATTCCCATAAAGGTACTCCTTAACCTTGTGGACAGCCTTTCCACAAGAGTTAAAGCTGTTCTAGCAGCAAAATGTAACCAATATTAAATTGAACATCTATGGATTACAAATAGGATGTCACTTAAGCTCATATGTAAATCATGGAAGCAGAGCGTATGCTTTTGGCAGTATAGTTTATGTCTTTAAAAAAAAATCAAGCTCAAGCTTAGTCAGCCTGGATGGAAAGTGTCTGTCAATATTAGTTTTCTAATTTTTAAAACTTGACTTCTAACTGAGGAATATGTAATATGAAGTAAGAGTGTAACAGGAAGTTGAAACCCCATCCCAGACTTGTGTCTTTTTGTAACCAAGCAATGTTAGTTTTTCAGCTATTCACATTTGTTTTGTAACCTAAGTGCAAACTACAATCCAAAGATATAAAAGTTTCTTTCAAACATTTCCCTCTTGTACAACCCATAAAAGCCAAACTTGCAAATGATAT
Organism: Cyprinodon variegatus; assembly: GCF_000732505.1. NCBI lineage: Eukaryota > Metazoa > Chordata > Actinopteri > Cyprinodontiformes > Cyprinodontidae > Cyprinodon > Cyprinodon variegatus. Next base: position 246,050 of record NW_015151317.1, on the reverse strand, counting down.
GGCTAATAGCTGTGTTATCAACAGATCTATAGTATGTTTGTCACATAAAAGACATTGTCTTTTTTTCTCATTACCTGAAAATCCCTGAAAAAGCTGAAGTATATAAATACTTTTGTTAGACACTCTATGAAAAGAAACTTAATTACCTGAGAATGATCGTAAAGGCCAATGAATTACCATGACGGTAAGCTATTAGCCAAAAGCATATTCAGAGGGAGAACAAAGATAGATGGAGATACTGATACAGTGTAAGTAAAAATGTTGAGTAACTGAGAAAGATGCTGAAAGCTGAAGGCAATTCTACTCAAGGCAAGAAAAAACTGTGGAGAAGATGGGAGGTTGAGGTTGGTTGCAGGGGCTGGCCAAGGGGGTGTGTCTAATGTTACCCTCATGAATCAGTGTCAATGGAGTGAGAAGAAAATAATTAAGAAACAGGCAAGTGCTTTGTTAAATTCTGCCAAAGGTAAAGAGTCTGCTCTACTGTACGCAAACATAGTCTGGAAGGAAAACAAAAACTGAAAGAAATAGGGAAAAGGAAAATAAAAAGGGGGGAAAAAATCCATCACATAATGGAAGCCAAACTGCCCCTCACGTGGAATTATGAAGGGAGACAATATAAATAGCACTGTCATACTGTAAATGTTTATGTACAGTAGCTACGCATGCATGTTGTGCAGCAGCTGGAGGATTTATGGCCACAGCCGTAATGCACAGAAGTCGACACAAAGCCCCGAGTAATATTTCACATTTGTTATCATATCAGGAGTAAATTTGCTGAGCCGTATTATGGTGCGGATAAAATATTTCAGACAATTTTTCCTTTGGTTTTGCTCATTTCGGCTGCACCCCTCTGAGGCGGGGGTGTGTGAGCTGTCAGCATGGATGCCAGGTCGACTTCAAGAGAAACCAAGAGCGTGCACAGCAACACCTTCACTTTTACACACCTCAGAGGTTTTACAGCTAATAGAAAGCAGGGCCACGTCACAGGGCTGTAATTGTATGTTCAAGGCTTCCAGCGGCGGCCAGCGTGGAGCTGAAATCTCTGCAGTCCAGCAGCAGAGAATGGAGAAGCCATTAGATTGCGCCGCTGCATAAAATCGTTGGCCTTCTCTGGAGATGGGCTGAGTGACACAGACCGGAGGTCATGTTTGTGCCTTATGTGAATCTCTTGTTTTTTGTTTATACTCATGTACAAATATGTGCAAGTGCACAGATACTTCAGTTTAAGTCTTTTAGTTGTCATTTGTAATATCCATCAATGCATCTGAGGGAGGCACAGAGGGGATTCTTGCTTTCTGAGATGGTATCAGGTTAGTTCATATACACCAAGGACATATGTATGGCTGCAGTTCAGAAGCTCGCTTCTCATTTCAGGCTGCTGTTCATCACAACCTCAGAGCTTGATTGTAAGCTCTTTGGCCCAGTTAACACGCCATAGGGCTTGTGATGCAAATGGAATCAACCAGAACCGCTTTTGCTTTCCTGTGATGTTTGTCTTCAGGATATGTTTCTATTTTACTTTACACCAACAGCCATTCGCCTCCATATGTGGCCCTGTTCCCCGTGTCTTCTCAAGTTTAAATATATAATCATGGGTTATTTAATGTTCCCAATACATTATATCTTATGCAACATGTTTGCACGATGCATTAATATATAATCACAAAGTGCCTGAATATGTTTGCAAATTCAGCGAGGCACAAACGGACCAGAGGATAACGTTATGAGGAAGACACTGGACAGATTTGGTCAAAAGTTATCACACCCCATCAAAACTATCAGATTTTTTTATCTTACAGCCACAAACTTATGCATATTTTATTTCAATTTAATGTGATAGCCTAACTGATGATAGCAGCTAATTGGAAAATTGACAGTGTACTGTTACCATCATTATCCATAAAGACAAGTAAGTATAAAGCAGAAATTACCATGGCATGGCTGTTTACAGAACATTACACATTATAGTTGAGATATTTTTTAACAGAATGACTTTTCGTTCTGCTCTCCATAAATCTGTTAATTAGGGACAGCTGGCAAAAAAAGATATTATTCATAAATGAATATATATTTATTTAAAAGGCATAAGTTCTTTTAAGTTTACCAAAATCATAAATCAAGGGTAAGTAGAGCTAAATGCATGGAACATTTTAAAGAAAACCCGCCAGACCTGAGACTTCAGCAGATGTTGACCTTCCACAATAAGCAAAAACTACCAGGTATATTCAAGTATTTAGAGGACCTAATTAAGATTGGAAAACTGTGATCCACAGACTCTTACAATACAATATAAATAAGCTGTTCTGCAGAAAATGGTAAAAATGTTTTTAAGTAGATGTGTAGATAGTATAGATTTGGAATATTATACAAAAATAGGTCACATTTCATTAGATTTTGTTTTGTAAAAAATACAGCAAAAAACTGTCTTAAGTTCCCTTTAAAGTTTTTACCTTATTCTTTGTTTGTCCATCAGTAAAAACACACTTCAGCTTGGAGTTTTTATATGAGAAATTGTGGTGATCAAAAATTTAAGGGATGTGGATGCTTTTGCAGTGCTTTGTAACGTCTGCGGCATTGCTATCAAGGCTGCACATCTGCTGCTGCACGGAATTTTTGCTGGAGACTTGTGAGGGGTTACAGCTGAGCTAGCAAGGGGCAGCCTTGACACTGCAATGATGAAACTGTGGCATGAAATAGGCCAGTGCCAGTGTAAGTGACTCCAGTGCGAGATGGAGAAGCAAGTCAGAACTTCAAGAGCATCTGTCAAAATTGAAATATAGACCTGGGGTGTATACAAATAAGTGTCTATGTAGAGATGTAACCTTTTTTAAGCAAATTTGTAATATTTACTTTTTTTTTTTGTACTGAATTAATTCATATATATATATTTAACCTAAATAAGGATGTTTCACATTAAGGAGCGTTTTGTGTGGTGGATATCTTTTAAAGAACTTTGGTATTGTTTTCTTTTCTTCTTTCTGCATGGCTGTATCTAAGCAACATCTCAGAGGCTGCAAAGGAAACAGCACTAATAAGCTACCTCATTAAGGCGGGTGCATGGTAGGCCTTACGGTTTGTGCTGTCAACTCACTGGGCTAGGATGCAAACATCAAAAGACAGCTGAGTGTACAATGCACCCACACAGGAGTGCTAATTTGGTTTAGAAATTGGTAAACAAACTATCCACCCGTGTTTTTTTTCCCTCAAATGTACGTCAATGGAACCTTAAATCTGAGTAATTCCTGACAGCGTAGGGACAACAAAAGCACGGCCATCTTCCCTCTTCGGCAAATGCCGCTCATAGAAAGGACCTCATCATTCAGGAGTTAATTTGACTGGGGTTGTTTTTTCACCCTAAGGCTATGCCAAACCTCAGAGTCCCTCCATTGTTGGTCCCTGATACTCCTGTCACTGAAAGAAAGAACATCCTGAGTGGATGCATGTACTCCTTTTAGCCACTCATGCACGCACACATTTAACACACCGTCTCATTAATGCAAACACAACCCTAGTTAGATCACTATATGTAATAAATTGGATTAAATTCCACTGGCTAAGCAGTGTGATCTCGTAGGGTTAATTAATTTCAGTCCATTCTGTCCATGTTTTTTCTGCTTGAACACATGCTGACACTGTTATTGTGTGGCGTCCTGCTCATTGAAGAAGTATAATAGGCTTAGGAAGGAGGGAGAGGAAGCTGTAACGTTTCCCACTATGAACTGATTTGGATTCTTTCCGTCTTGATTCAAGGAAGTACGCTACACTAGTCAGGTTTAATATGGATGCCTCCCCCTCCCGCAGCCTCTTTCCAGCTCTTATCATTTCTCCCCTGAAATGACAAAAACCTGAATGGCTTCTCAGGGCCCCTTGTTTCTGCCTGGATGCTATCTCATTTGGTTTTAATATATTTATCTATTCATTATTGTTCCCTTTTATTAGCCAGCTAATATTGTTCATAATTTGTCCTTATCTAAGAGCCTGACAGTCAAATTTGCTCTCCACCTCAGCAGACAGACGGATAAATGACCCCTTTCCCATGCTGCTCTACCTTCCTTGATACACCTCCACTGCTCCAAACTCCAATGAAACATGACTGACGGCACGCTGTATAAGTAGTTGTCATAGCAACCTCCCCATCCTTCTGACAAGTACGTTTCTCCATAGCACAGGCTCTCCCCTTGCTGTCACCATATCCCTCTCTTTCCCACTCCTTTCTCGCTCTCTTACTGTTGCGACGATTGAGGAAAAAGACAGACAGTGCAGAGAAATTTGAAAACCAGTGAGCGCCGAAAGTAGTTGATACACTCTTCTTCATCCCCCTCCACCAGCCCCCTCCCATGCTTCTCATTTTCAGTGCTCTGCCGTTTCCTCATTCTACCCACCGCTGGTAGTGATACACCAGCTCTGGTGGCATGCCTCTTTTATTCATCCTGGCTTATCGTAGACTGCAGGACCATACGCCTGGTAACTTACACTTTGGGCTCATTGCTCTGACTCTCCCTTACTGTACATTTACTCTGCCCTATCTCTAACCCCCCTTTCTTACTCATTCTCTTCTAGTAGTCTACAACTTTGCCTCATTGTTACTTTGAAAGTGTCGGCCGACTGTCAAAATTTTCACTGGTTTCTTGCATCATCAGAAAACACTGAGTAAGAAGTGTCTAGAAAGTCTAGAAAAGCAGGCTTTTAAGGTCAGGGAAAATATGAAACCCTGGAGGCATGCCTGTGGTGTGTGCAAACAAAATAAAGTAGAATGTAAAAAATAAATGGAAAAAATTGCATTTTTGAAATTGTTCAGCTCTGGGGCAGCACTTGAATGGACACTCCCATAACATGGAGAACCTTTAGGATTCCATTTTATATCTCTATTGCAAAAAATGTTAAAAGCTGTCATAAATTTGCTATAATTAGAGATTAACCTGCTAACGTTTTTGCTGGCCGTGTTTAGATTTCTGTTTTATTTTTCCATTTTCTACTTTAACATTAGATGATGTAAGGAGACCAATTAAAACATGTTTCCTGCCTCCCTGCTATGAATGACATTTTGTTACTAATGGTTTAAAACAAAGTAAGATCGATTACCTTTTTGAACTGTCTAAGTTGATAGTCTGCTATTACTATTTACTATGAATTGCTTGGTTGTCTGGTTAATATAACTAAAGTAGGTTAAGGTAAAAAAAAAATTACACAATTGCAGCCTAAAAATCACCCACTTCCTGTCCCCCACTGAGTTCTTAGTGGTTATGTAACTCTAATGTGTTGTCATATCACAGTACCAAGAAGAGTGTTTTGAAATGTTGAATAATTTGCCCCAGTTTCCAGACCAACACCATTGTTATATTAGTGAACGAACTTCATTTATTTTATTTTAACTGTTTTTATTTCTCCTTTATCTATTCAGCTATTGAGTCATAACGTCTTATGTTTCAGAGCAATTTAAGCACATTTTTTTTTAGGACAAACATTAATGCAGCACTGATATTTGTCCTATATATAGTATTTGAAGCTGGATTTATCTCTAAAAAGCTTTTTTTCTGTGAATAAACATAATGGGGACATTAAATTATTGGGATGACGCAGTTATATCGCAATTAAAGTGTGAATATATTCTGCCACCATTAGCTGTAAAGACATCCTATAATGTCAGCGTGTTATAGAGTTTTCACAGTGAATGCGCAGGTGTTTATTGGACCCCTGAATTGTTAAGTGATCATAATTTGTTTTAAATATTCTAAAGCCTTGTTTTTATTATTTGCAAAAAGGTTCAAGCAACCTTGCTGACAATGAACTGTAACAAAAAAATTGGGAGTGTATAATTTCCAGTCGTTCACCTTTGTTTTTACATGCTGAAACTGTGAAGCCATATTGTGATTGAAAGTTTAATAAATGCTTTAATCACATCCAGGTTTGTGTAATTTCACCAAGAATCAATTCTTCGTTAAATCTGTGTGTTTTTGAACTGAAAGGATTATTGTTCTTACTGTAGTTTGCTATCTAAACTCCTGTAGGACCATAAATGTGCATATACTTATAGATGTATACATTTTTTGAAGATGCAACCAGATAAAGGAATTGTGAAATAAACACTAAAACAAACCCATGAAGGAATTATGGTTTATCTTAAATATGTTATTAAAAAAGAGGGAAAATAAAACAATAAAATAGATACTTACCAGTAAATCAGCATATTGATTATATGGTTTGGTAGCATTTTCCATTATGTTGTTTCTAGGTTGTTTAAGAAATCAATGAAGAAATTAACTGCATAACAAATTTACAGCTTAATCTGGTACCATGTAGTGACAACATTACAAAGACAAAAACAAGTTGGCTGCCAATAATACAATTAAGACTGATAAAAACCATATAAAGATGGATATTAAACTGATTTTGCTGAATGATAATAACATAAAAATTACCCTACACTAAGTGAAAGACATGTATATTATCAGTATTTGATCTTGCAGATATTGTGTGTGTGCACATATGCATGCAAGGAAGCACACAAATACACCAATCACAAGACTCTTATCTTTAATAGTGTTCATTGTATACAGTAGTAAAGCAAGACTGGAATTAGAGAACTTACTTAATGAGCAGATTGTTGCATGCAATATTTAAGGAAATCTGTAACCAGTATTCTTCATCATTACTTTTGAGGGTTTTGAAAAAAATATTTTGAAAAAGTTAATACTTTAAATGACAAGGAAGACAACAAAACTGCATGAAATCATATCTACCGTCACGGTACAGTAGTAAAAACTGCTAACCTAATCCTTTGTATCAAGAATTTCAAGTCCTTATTCACTTATTTTGCTCTTTAACTGCTTCTTTTGTTATGTGCGTGGACTTTAGTCATTTTGCCCCCTGTTGCGTTTTAGATAACTGAAATATTGCTCTTGGCGCTAAACAAAAAAAATAAACTCCCAATCAAGCATTTTACTGCAAAGCAGCATCCTAACAATATAAGAATATCCTAGACTTGAGCAGGTATCCAAGCTTATCTGGTGTCAAGTATGTTTCACCTGTTTTCAATGCCAGTACTATGTGCCAGAACATGCTTGCCAATATGTCCTCAGTTGCATATCTTCTGTTAAATGATAAAGGCTAAGAAACTGTATAATATCATTTTTTTACGCTACAGTTGTCTCTTGAATTTATTTCATAATAGTATCTTTTGCAGACATAAAACATAGGGATAGTGGGTTGACCTAATTTTAGTGTCTAAATCATTGAGTGAAGCCATATGACACAACAGTGTCATATATAGCGGCCACTGGCCCTTTTATACTGCGAGTCCTATAAATATTATTCCATTTAACTAGAGATGACGTTCCAGTTAGCCATCCTGAAGCTGCAGGAAGGAGGCAGCATCGTATTTTAAAACATGCCACATAGAGGCTGTTAACAATATGATCCTAAGAGTGAACCTCCTATAAAACTGGTAAAGGTCATGCATTACCTCATAACTTCTCATACTCACATGAAAAAGAATATTACAGTCAAAGTTCAAACACGCCTTGCAAACGTATACTTATACTATCTTCACCTTTGTCAGTTTTTTCACACGTAACCAGCAATTGTTCACGATTTGATTGGGAATGAATACAATGAAATAATTACATAAGGACAATAAGAAAGTGGAAGGAACTTTTTGTGGTTTGATGAGATTTTTTTCCCTAAGAGGTCCTAGGAGCATTTGTATTTAGTTTCTCTAAGTTGAAGAATTGTAGATCTACCTTTCATTGAAAAAAAAACAAAAAAACAGCAACGGCTTTTTCTGGGAACTATTGTGCAAACTCAACAGATGAAATACACGTTTAACCAGGTCATTATCTCTCCCTCCTAATATTCCTCAGCCCATGGCTACTTGCCTCTATTTGTTTAGGGTTTTTTTTTTTTGTCTTCGCCTCCTATATTTAGTTTTTTTTGTGTTTAATTATAAAATATTCAAGAAGTGAAACACACAGAACCCTGAAAACATGCAAAAAAAAAAAAAAGAAGGTCACCAATCACTTCACAAAAACATAACCTTTGGTGAATCCTAACTGACACTATAGGCAGCACTTTACAACAGGTTGTTTTGTTTTGTTTTGTTTTTATTTACCCTGTTAACATACCTCACCCTCAGTTATACCTCCCTGTCTAGTGTTGACTTATACTATTCTGTTTTTTTAATTCAAGTTTTTTTCTTTTACCTTTAATAAAAACAAAATACACTCTTTTTTTTTTTTTTTACCTCAGCACATCGAGCATTGACAACACTAGTAACGTATAACCAAACCTTGATTTCAGCAAGGATCAGCTCACTCTATGCTGTTATAAGGTTCAGTGAGGGTAAAATGATTTCTTTTGTATTCCATTTTAATAGTGTTTACATAGATTACTCTGTCTAATTTGAACCAGAACTGCATTTAAGATGAAGTCTGGTTTTATTTTAGGAACAGTCTTTGCAATTTTGACCCTCCCCACCCCCACCTCAGCCGCCCACACACAGACACAATCCAACACACACAAACACACACCGACACACATGCAAACATCCTTGACTCATCTTCCTGATCCAACCAGAGAATTTATATTCTCCCTCCAGCATAAGGAAGGACCATCTTGGCCTTTCATTTTCCAGTTCAGGGCGTTTCCTTTTTTTTTTTTTTTTTGCAGATAAATGCTTTCCAATCCACCCTGACAGATGTCACATTACATCACTTCCATTTTTTATACATAGCCTTTGATCCTGCCACTTGCAATAAGGAGCTAGTGCCAGGGACGTCCCTCCTTGGACAAGGGCTCTGACATGTGTGATTATTTTAAAGGTGCATCACTGTTGGTGCTGAGACAAAAAAAAAAAAAAAAACAACCCTGCTGGACGCAATGCCTTACTGCGAGGTTTGTGGGTTGAGTCAAGAGATTGCTACAGCCCTGCACAGTGTGTAGTAATTATAGATGGACATGGTCAATACCACTAGTTGCGATTTATTCCGCTCGCCTCCTCTTCACAGCAGAGGTTGTTGGTTCAGTCCCTCACTCAGTCTCTCCACTGTGACTTCACGGGTCAGAGTTGGAGAAACAGTCTGTATAAAGAAAATGACTTTAGTACTTCCTGCTTCTGGCAGAAACACAATGCCAGAGCATTAATCATACAGTGCCAGAGCACATCAGTAAACACGGGTGTCAAGTCAAGGTAAAGATCAGATCCCACAGCATTTAACAGGACTCAATAGCATAAAGGCAATCTATTGAACAGTCAGCGTTATTCATGGCTTGTCTCCCAGACTTCTACACTCCCTGAAGAGACGCACTATTGTTCACTGAAGAGCGCGTTGAAATATTTCTCTGGCTACACAAAAAAACTCTGGATCAGCAGCAATTAGTAGGGTAAGACAGAGATAAAGGGAGGAAGAGAGGAAAAAGAAATGAGAGGCAAAAATGTGGAATCAGCGAGAGGAAAAAGGGAAATCATGGAAAGAAAGCAAGGGAAGAGATGGCTGAATAGGAAAAGTAGAAGAAGGAGAGGAGTTGTAGTTTCCAGTCAGTATAGATAAGTGTGTAGGAAGATAGAGCAGCCTGAAGCCCCCTTTGCTTTTTACATGACCAAAGACTCTATCATTGTCTTGGGTCTGACTCTCATGTACATGTGCATCAGAAAAGTCTTCATTACTATTATTTATTTTTTCATTCTTTCAACTTATTACCTTACCCTCTTACCAGCTCATGTCTCCTTATAGGACCAGATCCACTTATATTAGATATTGATCAGTGTTGGAAAATAAATAACAGTATGACTTAAAGCCGACTTTGTCTAAATGAATAAAATGGCTTTGCTGCTGTACGTGTGAAAGTATTAAATATATTTGTTTGTTCTTGTGCTAAATTTGTTTTAGTGTAATGACAGTGTTTTCCATTATCAGCAGGCTCTGTAATTGGTTTCATAATTGAGGTTAGATAGAATGTAACCTTTTGTCTCTTCCTTTGTTTCAGAAGACAGGAAGTTGTTTGTTGGGATGCTGAATAAACAGCAGACCGAGGAGGATGTCTATCGTCTCTTTGAGCCCTACGGAGTCATCGAAGAGTGCACAGTCCTAAGAGGTCCTGACGGAAACAGCAAAGGTAGGTGCCAGGATGCGACTGTCAACTGTATTTAGGTCAATGATAGAGAATCAACTGTGTGCATTTTTATTTCTTGTGTGAGTCTGTGTGTGAGCCAGGGTGTCTGTGTCTTGAGATCATGCAAATTACAGATGGCATGCAGTTCAAATATAGGTCAAGCAGCCTGTTCGCCTAATTTGGCATTTTGATTGGTATGCTTTGTGATGTGTGAGAAAGTCATGAGCTGTGAGCAAAGAAGAGACTCCTGCTTGACTTTAAATGTTAAAAAAATCATAGAACAGCTACTCATAAGCATAATCCCACAAACATCCCACAGGATGATGCTGCCACTACCATGTTTTACTGTGGGAATTGTGTACACACTTCAGGAAGATTTATTACAGCCGAACAACAACTTACCGAATTAACATAACATAACTGGCTTTGGTTTACAATGTATATGGAGTCCAAAAGTACAGCGGTTTCATTAGGCTGAATTATTGCTCTCTGCTGATCATTATAATGTGTAAAAAAGATCTTTAGGGCATGGATATGGCCTCGATGTTTTTATAAGGACAACTGTCAAAACACAAAGGTGAAAAGTACTATAATACTTTCAACAATTCAGCACATCACCTACATAAATAAAAAGAATTTCAAGAAGCCCTCAAAGACGGGCCTGCTTGAAGTCTGTTCTCAATACAACTATATCGCTAATTCATTTAGAAGGGTGACCATTATTATTATAGAAGCTATAAAGGAATCCTGAATCGAGGTGTCCAACGTGCAGCTTTGTGAGACTCCTTTGCTCATCCTAAATACGAACACAGCTTTATAATGAAAATGTCTTCTATTCCTAAAACACGATAGACATTTAGAGACTGTGCCATACTGCAATACAAGTGCAGCTATATCTCTAATTAAATTTTGGAAATTGGCTTGGAAAAAGACCCCGAGTCTTTTTTGTCTTATTATGATTCAATTTTTTTAAAAGCACTCCTATTTACTACCATAGTTGCAAACCATACCAAAAAGGTGTACTTGGACTTAGTAACTACCATTTAAACTTGGTCCTCTCCAAACCGCTCTCGGTGTGGTTGCCCTGCATGGACACATTAGTGTGTAGGGGTCTAGTCTGTGCTGCCTCTGCTCCATATTCGGGCTGACCCAGAGCATCCCCCACTGGCTCATTCATATACATTCATTCACTGTGGAAGGCAGAGCAGAGAAGTGCTAAAAGATTGGACTGTCAAACAAGCTAAGGTTTATCTGGCAGGCAGTGATCACATGCTACATGTCAACAAACCCTTCATAAAGAACTCCAGTGCTTGTATCCGTCATTTATTGACTTTTTCTGTTATTCTCACGCTCTCTGGTCCCCGGTATCATCCAGATATTATGTTATGTTGTTACAAAGGGAGCACAGATGTTTGTTTTAACATCATGAATTAGCACGTTTTGTGATAGAATGTGATAATATGGTATTGTAAAAAGCAATAGTTTCATTAGTTGACAAGATTAGCAATGGATTGGGCAATGGAAAGGACCATAGGCTAAGGCTAAAGTCCTTTAAAAAGGAATTTCATATTCAAATTTTTAACTGTTCACATCTCTGTTCAACTAAAATCTTTGTTTCTCGCAGTTCATCCATCCATCTATTTTCTGTCAGGCTTTATCCAAAGCAGGTCGCGAGGGGCTCTGGTGCCTAGACAGGCGGGATACACCCTGGACAGGTCGCCGGTCTATTGCAGGGCATCTCTCAGTTACTTTTCCAAAATATGGATGCAGGCTGTTTCATTACTTTTCTATTTGTATGTATCAGTGTTTGAAAAAAAAAAAAAAAAACTGTCAGCACAGAGAAACACACAGGCCAGAATGAGGAGAGCAACAGAAAGATAAAAAACTTTAACCTGGTAAGAAGTGGTGAAGACAACTCCTGTTGCCTGTTTCTGAAAGCTTGACTAAAAACTCAGTTTAGTTGCTGACAATGCAGTGCACTTTAAAAATTACTTTAGCTTCAGTAACCATGTACTCTATTTAAATCAGTAACAGTGAATCAGTTGGTTCCAATTGTCTCAAAGTACGATAAACTGGTGACCTGACCAGATTTACTGAGTGCTCCAGCACCTAGAGGACCTAATGAAAGAGCTAAGCTGTTTAAAAATGAATAATTGAACATCTATAAGGGGAGCAGATTTATTTCTTACTTTTCGTAACATTAGGTTTATACTTGAAGAGCTCAAATATCCAAGTAGTTAAAGGTGCAGTTTGAAGCAGGTTCTCCAACAAGCATAGTGGCACTGTCCTTTGAAGTTAAACCTCTGACATTTGAGGTTCATTTACATTAAGTCACACCTTAAAATGTTATACTAGTTAATAGCAAACAGCTTAGCAGGTAATATGGTAGTCATAGCTCTCCCCATTTTGCTCCGATTCAAATGTTGCTCTAATAACCCTTTTGGGGTAAAACATGTAAAATATGTTTGACCTGTTTCTACTTACTTTTAGAATAACTGGATGTGCAAAACCATCCTAAATGGTCTTCCAGCATCTTATCTTTTAGCTGTCTGCTGTGGTACAAATAATAAATAAGGTGATCCTCCTGATAATTTAAGTCAAAAGGAACTGTTAATGTATATGATTCACTATACCTTTAGTCAGGGGTGTCAAAGTGGTTCCAGAAAGGGCCGTGTGGCTGCAGGTTTTCTTTCTAACCAAGCAATAGCAGTCCAGACTCCATTGATGAGATCAATGGAGTCTGGGGTGCTTTCTTGAACCAGTTGACACCTGTGCCTTTAATATAAACAGCGCGGATATGTAAATATGTGTGGATATTTATTAGCAACAGCTTTAGTAAAATCTTGTCTTTCTTCAGTGATTTATTTGGAAAATACCAATTTTGGCCCTGCTCAATTTCTTGTTGGTACAGTTTAGCTTTCAGCCACCCCTCAGTACACGTTAGTCCCTACCTGTCCACCTCTATGGAAGTTGTCTGGCTCTGCCACTGTTTAAGAACATGCACAGGTTACCTTTGAGATATAAACACGGAAATAGCTAAATAATTGTATGGCTCCCCCAATAGATTAGTTTCTTACTTATATTGATATACCAAATGACCCTCCTCAAGAAATATTGTCTGGGTAAACCTCTGATGATTATCACACAGCCTTGGTAATTTTATTTACCTCATTCAGTGTTGGTGCTTCTACAATTTTTTGATTAAATTTGATAATATAGCAAAATCCATATTTTTAGTTTTGGTGGTAACATATTTATAAATACATTTTTCGGTATTAACTTTTTAAAATCATATTCATTGTGTTTCAGCATGTCGTCTTGCCAATTTTAATACTTAGCATCATACAACATTCCTCCAACACCTTCATTAAAACTACATATGATACAGTCATGTTTAGACCTGATCAGCATTGAATATGAGGTACTTTAGAGAGATGAAGTCCAGGCATAGTGACAGCCATCTCCAGCTCAACAGCAAGAAGACAGAATACACCAGCATTGACTTCCAGAAGTCAAGTACCACACTGCACTGGGGCTTGAGCATCAATGAGGAAGAGGTGTAGCAGGTCACAAGCTTCAAGTTTCTCATACTGCACCTCTCAGTGGAACCAGGCTAGACTGTGAACACCACCCACATTATTAACAAAGCCCAGTAGCATATATTCTTCTTGAAAAAACTGAGGAGGAACAAACTCCCTCAAACTTTGCTGAAACAAATCAGCTCAAAAATGAAGTACTGCAAAAGTTTTCACACTTACTACAGACTCTCCAATAAATAACATACCTTAACTACATCTAACTCACACTGATTTGTTTTAAGGAGAGGCTGCTTAATACCTTTCCTCTTCTCTTTCATCTTCTATAAAAAAAAATCCAGAATATTTTTTTGCAAAAGTTTTCAAACTGTATTAATTATACCTTCTCTCTTTTGATCTTTTATTTAAGCTATACTATAATTACATTTCCATGTCTACCAAAACATTGGATTTTACACAAAAAAATGAACTGATAGTTTGCTATTTTCTTAAAAACCTTAATCTATTGAATCAAAACGATCTTTGCATGACTTTGAAAACTGGATCTCTTAGATTAGAATGTGATATCAGAGATATAAAAAGAACAATATTTTATACAGAAATGTGTGGTTATTGAAATGTCTGTGTAAAACCTTGTGAAAGATTATTTTTAAAAGATACTCTGATATGACAAACATTCCTCATCAGAACTCCAATTTGTTAAATATGACTATGTATAATAAAATTCATAATTATGTTTTTTTATTTTGAAAATCATTTGATTTAATGTCCTCATCTTGTTCTATTCCATCAACTTCCCAGGCAATAGAGATGAAAATGAGCTTTTATGACTAAATCTGGCACATTTACATGACAGACTGATGCACTTATGTTGATAAATGTAAAATGACATTTTTTTAATGAATAGCATGCAATAATAGAATGAAAACATGTATTAACAGTTTAAATAGATAGTGAATTATCTATTGTTCCAAAATACATCAGATATGTGTTGACATTTCCTCTTTGCCTTTTTTATCTTCAGATCATTGTTGCTTATAACAGATTTTGTTTCTCCTAATTGTAACAGCTGCCTTGGCTCAGTTTATTTATTTAGTTTTTTCAGATGATACATTCAAACATCCAGATTACAGCCTTAACTTATCATAAAGAGTATGCAGGCCTTTCTTAATCATAAAAATCTCCCAGAAAACTACACACTAGCCCCACATACAGTAGAATTTAGGTATTTAGAAATTGCTCTTATTCAATGCAAAGTGATGGGCTCTCCTTGGGAAAGGTAAAATGGATTTTGCAGAGAAATAATTTTTTTGGATTTGAAGTCAAAGCAGTTAGACTCCGTAGAGACTTAGCATTAAAGGGAAACACTAATGTAAAAAAAACTTCAAATGCCTCTAATGTGGTGAAAGGAGAAGCCAAGGAAGGTTGTTTTGTAATATTTAAGATATCACAGCTGTATTTGCCTTTGTTGAATAATTTACTATTATTGTTTTATGATTACTCTATTAGAGCTAGAATAAGTACTAAAGGCAAAAATATTTTATGTCCAAACTGGGCACCTTTGAGAGCAGCTTTTTATGAATAGCTAAATTTGCAGAATTGCAGTAACTTAAAAAAATAAACTGAATTTTTTTTGTTGTTGTTGTTGAATATTTTTGTATATTTTCACAGGCACAAGAAAACGCTTATAGGAAATCTGTCTGGCTTTTAACACCAGTTTATTTGTGTAACCCCATCATTAGGCCGTTCTTAGTCCTCATCTCTGACCGTCTTCCATAGAAGTAAGAGTTGCAATACAGGGTCAGATGACATGAAGAATAAAGCACAAGATATCAAATAGTAAAAAAAAAAACAATAGATTCTTCATGTGTTAAAATTAGGTGAAACAACCCAGTGGTCAGCAGCTGATTCTGCTTTGCTGCTTTGGTCATGTTCTGTTTTTATGCACATTCCAGTTCAAATTCAGATAAGGCTTACAAATGTTAATCATCTAACATTTTTACAAGAGTACAATAAAAGCTAGGATTGTGCATGATAATTCATCCAGAATTAATTCCATCAGGACTCGAAGGTGAGAGCCATTTAGAGTGCTTTTAGTCATGGAATCAAACCTGTGGAGTTTCTTTTGAAACACAAAACTGACCTTAGAGATATTATAGAAAAGAATGATATTTCTGTGATGTCAGAACTTTTTCGGTCTGTTTTAGAACATTTAGAACATTCTGAATATTTATCAGAACATGTTTTCTAATGGTTTTCTTGTCTGATTCAGTCTTTAAGCCATGAATTAATATGAAGTACCCATGTGAGGCTAAATAGCAAGCTTTTTTGCTTCATCAGTCCAATCTTTGGCCTGCAGTTTCTGCTTGCTTGTCTGCCTGCCTAATGCCCAGAGTAGGGACTCTTGCTGTGCAATGAGAGCCTGTTGTTTCTCAATGATTACTTTAGTGTCAGATAGAGATACAATTCTACATCTTTTTTTTTTTTTTCCTAACTATCAACATGTGCACATACTGTATGTGTCCGTGACACATATCTGCTCTTTCTTCCAGGTTGCGCCTTCGTCAAGTTCTCTACACACACTGAGGCTCAGTCTGCAATTGGGGCCCTGCATGGCAGCCAGACCATGCCAGTGAGTAAAGGTCTCACAGACATGCAGCACACATGCACACGCAAAATTGCTTTTTACAGTTATAGTGTGGCTAAGAAGCTTACGTGCTTTAAGCTTTTTGGTGGTCTATTTTAACTGGACTAGTGATGCAACATATACCAGCAAATAATATTGAAAACATGAAAATGATGCACAAATTGAAACTTATTGTGTGTTTCCTCTGATCTGCACAAACTTAAACAAGACACAAACATATATTTACAGCCTCAGTCTCTCTTTGCAAGCTGGAGAAAACCAAACGTTTTTGGGGCTGTATAAGCTTCTGCATAATGCTGCACAAATATTTCACAACTCTGTATATCCGGTTTGATTAACCTTATTTATATATTTTTCCTCACTCCTCCAATGTTCAGTATGTTGAAGGTCAAGATGTTTATGCTGACATGAAATTTGAGAAATGTAAAGGTAGTACTTCTTCAATGTACCATCAAATACTGATGGCATTGTTTTCTATCAATGTGGTGCATGAAGGAAAACACACTGGATCTGTTTGAAATATCAAAAGGAAAGAAACTGCAGGGGAAATTTAAAATACTCTAGTCAAAGAAACCTTCCTTTACAAAAAATAAGATTTAAAATATAAAAAAGATAATTAGTATGAACTGGAATAACAGTCACCTAAAAGACTGCAGTTTCACAGAAAGCATAACACAAGATAATATTTACCTAATATTGATACAAATACAGTATCAATTTTGCCTCATATAGGCCAGATACCATATAGTGGAAGAAAAAATACAGTACATCCACCTTTATAACACAATTAGAAATATATAACCTAAAATATAGAAAAGAATAAGAAATAGGTTTTAAAACCCAAAGTGTGGCCTGTCGTCCTTCTGACAGTACTAAAGTAGCATTTAACCTGTGTGCGCTGGGTTATGT
>NW_015151317.1:119204-227843 GCF_000732505.1 Cyprinodon variegatus | reverse complement strand
GGAATGTCTGTTTGGAAAATGTTGGCCTCAATCAAACATCAAAGCTGTTTTTTGAATGCATAACGTGCACAAACATTTGGAGTGGTTACACAGGACTGTAAAACAAAGCTTAAAAGTTGGGTTTGTGCGCAGAACTAACCACTTTGGAGAACCTCTGAAACACAACCAAAATTGTGGCTTAGATCTGTACAACTTAAAATATTTATATGAATTCTGGAGTATTTTGATATAAATGCATGATAAAATATTTTTTCTGCAGAACAACACATTGATGCTCCAATAAAAGTGTAGGATGTAATTCTCCACCTGCTGCTCCTGTTGCATATCTTCTCTTTGTATTTTGTTGTGTTCCCGATTCTCCTAAGCCTGCGACAAAAATATTTCAGTGGAACATTTACAGATTTCGAGATCCATCAAAGTGATGTGGTTATTGCTTCTGTGAGCAGGATTACCTTAATATAATATAAAGAATATACATTTTCAATGAACAAGCCAGTTTGAACACATTTGTATTCAGACATTTAATTTTTTTTCTACAATTTCTTGTGTATTATCAAAAATTTTGCAAGAAATTTAGACCTGGACATCAAATTTATATTTTATAAAAAATAGTTGTTGCTGTATCTTCAATTTAATCTTTCAAAATAAAAAGATTTATAGTAAAATGCCATATATGGCCATAATGATTTTATATTAACTGGTTTATTCATCTCCAACTATATTAGTCAGACATTCATAAAGTTTCCAACTTTGAAAACTGATACATGCAGGAATCCTTTCCTCTGTCTCTTTCATTAGCAAATTACTTAAGAGAACACCAAGCCTATAGCCAGATGAAACTGATAAGAGTCATAATTGAATTTTGGATGAGTCATCAATCAGCAGTTCTGTTTGCATAATCTGTGAATAGAAATCCAGTGAGACATCACGTTTGCTCGTTATGTAAGCACTCTGTCCTCTAAATTCTCTCTGCATTTCATTTAATCTGAACCCACAAACACAGATAAAGCTCTAGCTCTGGTTTATATGTGGCTGATGTTTAGTCATCGTTCCTGTAGACCTGTGGGTGTCAAACTAAAAGCTACTAGAGCTGCACCTGGAACGTGACAGAAGTTTCTCCCCATGGCATTTAGAGGGAGGATGTGGAGTTACACAGTAGGCTGAAGTACAGAGTGCTATGTGTTTACCCTGGTCTTACCTTTCTTAGCTTATAAGAGAAGCAAGGACCGTGAACTCTTCTGACCCTGTGTCACAGGTGTTGTGTTTCACTGTGTGATTTCATTATTAATGCTTGCAGCGTATTGGGAACAGAGAAAGTATGTTGAGGGGGGGTCAGTAGAAGCCAGCTGTGCCATCTTGGCACAACTTCCGAGTCAATCTAAGTGCAAATGACTGCTGGTCATAAGGAATGCCTCTGAATGGCCATTTTCCATAGATGCCCTCTTTTTGTGTTGAGCTTTCTGCCTATCTGTGCTAGCTCTCTGCCCTCGCTCGTCTCTCTTTGGCAGTCTCTTGGGATATTAAGGAATAGACTTGTTTACTCCACCTTTCACCACATTGGCTGCTGAATTATTCATCTAACTATAAGCAGGGTGCTGAAGGAAAGGGCGGGGAGGAAAAGTCGGGGGGAGGAGGTTGGAGGGGTGTGCAGAGGGAGAATGAGTGAATGGACAGGATTTATACCTCCTGCCCCTCGTAAATTGATTATAGAAATCTGATCAGCATCTCATATCCTGTGGATGGGAGAGGAGAGGGCACAGTTGCCTGCCTTGCAGAGATTAGCGGGCTGCCATGGACTGTTTTGCCACAGCAGGGCAGCCCTATTCACAGGAAAAAGTACATAAATGTGGCAAAGATCTTGAGAAAAGACAGGGGGGCATGTTCTGTGAGATTGGCACTGCTGAATCACACCTGCAAAATATATTTGTGCACAAGAAAAACCGTAAAACTTGTATCTCAACTTTTGACTGCTCTAGAAGCGACTTCGAAAAATAAATAGAAACACGGAGAAGAAAAGATGTACAGCATGTCTAGCTTATTACTAAACAATTTCTCATTCTTCAATATAAAAGACTAATAAAACTGTGCCACTAAATTAAATGTGAGCCAGTAGCTAGATGTGTATGTATGCGCACCCTGCATTTGCTGCCACTTCAAGGCTATGGCTGAAAGCCAGATTCAAACAGATGAGAATAAATAATGCTCAGCCAATAGCAGCTGTGGCCAAGGTGTAAAAGTGCATTGCATGCTAACACTGCAACCAGACATGGCAGGTTTATAGATCAGCTGCCAGTCCCGAATAGCGTGAACACAGGCTTCTTAGAGTTTATGAGTGTGCATAAATACACGCAAATGTGTATGTGGATTTGTGTGCATAAGTGATTGTGTGCAAACAGATGTGCTGCCACTTCCTCACCAGGGTCAAAGACTTCTGACTGGTCTTATTTTTCAGCTCAAAGGACTCAGGCAGAATAAATTTGTGCTATTCATTTATAGCCACGTGTATGTCACATGTATTTTATTTGCATTTTGTTTGAATTTGGAAAAAATAGAAAAAAAAGCTTGAAGTTTGCATGCATACTGTGATTTGTATTCCTAATCTTACCTTTTTAACTTTTTAAAAAATTGTCAACATTAACTGGTTTAAACACATATAGTTTTGATTAAAACAAGAAACAAAAACACCACATCGTTTTTTTTATAATTTCGAAGTAAAAAGAACAAAGTTATTTTATTTTTCTGTAAATAAAATTGAAAGTTCGAGTGCATCACAAACAAAGTCCAGTAGAGGTTCTTTTTTATATATACAGTAAAGAATGCTATCGTGCTGTTTTTTATTTGGAAAACAGTCCTGCCAACAAATCCACTTACCTGAGCTTTTAATCACTGCAGCTCCTCTAATTTTACAAGCTCAAAATTTTTACTCCTCGGATAAAAGTTTTACTGGTTTAGACTGTCTGTCTGTGGTATTTTGCTTATTAATGTTCCCTGACAAACCTTTAGGGGCATCACAGAACAGCTGGATTTGTGCTGAGGTTAAATCATAACCATGAAGAATTTGTATTCTAATTTGTTAGTGTCTGACGTGAGGTGATGGACTTTTTATTTTGTCTATTTTTTTTATTTTGCAGTGTCCATTACTCGATCTAAATACATTTTAGATAGAGTAAAGTTAAAATAAATTGAAATCATACATCACCTCATGATTAAATACGACTCAGCGTAAGTGTTTATATACAGTCCTATTGTAATAAATTACAAACAGTGGTTGGCTTTACAAAATGTAAAGCATGTTGACTTTTGCGGGAAAAAAAACATCTATGAAAATAAATTAACATTCAGCAGTAGTGCCTGGTGAAAAAAACTAATATAAAAAATGGACGTGTTGACAAAATTATTCACCCATATTATTTGAATCTGACAAATGTAATTATTAGTAAAAAATCTATAAAATTACCAATGAAATCAGACATAACAGAATCATAAGAAACTAAAAGGGTTTAAAAAAATGATGGTAACCTTAACATTTTGTTGCACAACCCTTTGAGGCTATCACTGCAAATGAATAATTCCTTTAGCTTTCAATGAGGCATCTGCTCCTCTCAGCAGGTGTTTTGGCCCACTCCTCATGAGTAAGCTGTCAGTTGTCTCAGGTTTGAAATGTGCCTTTTCCTGACAGCATGTTTCAGCTTCTTTCAAAGATGCTCAATAGGTTTTAGGTCGGGGCTCATAAAAGACCACTTCAGTATAGTTCAGTGTTTTTCTCTTAGCCATTTTTGGGTGTTTCTAGGTCTTTATCCTGTTGCAGTACCCTTGAACTGTGACTGTGACACAACTTTCTGACTCAGGGGAGCACATTTCTCTCTAGAATCCCTTGTTAAAGTAGTAGTAGTAGTTTATAGCTGACTCTTCCACTTGGCCATTTTTGTCTCATCAGTCTATTGGAAATTCTTCCAGAAGCTATGTTGCACATCAGCATGTAGTTTGGCTAATTCCAGTCTGACTCCTTTATGATGTATATTTAACAATGGTGCCTTTCTTGATTGTCTCCCCTTTAGTTCACATTGGTCAAACACTAGTGGATATTGCAATCTGAAACTAATATTCCTTGAACTTGAAGTTTAATCTCTTTATAAGTTTTTCTGGGCTCTTTTGTTACCATTTGTATTACAGTACACCCCCTTTGATTTGTCATCAATTTTCTGCCTGCAGACACATTTAGGGAGGCTGGCTATAGATTCATGGACGCTACATTTCTGAATATGTTCAACCGTAGTCACAGGAACATCAAGCTGCTTGGAGATGGCCTTATAGCCTTTACCTTTAACTTGCTTGTCTATAATTTTTGTTCTAATCTCCTGAGACAACTGTTTCCTTCACTTCCTCTGGTCCATGTTGAGTGTGGTACACACCATGTCACCCAACCCTAAAGTGACTACCTATCGCCGTATGGATGCCATGCAGGTGACGTCGCAGACTCGTTAAAATGGTGGATGCAGGTGGTGGATGCATTGTGTGACTTCATTCAGATGACACCGCTTCAACCCACCTCCAGCCCATCCTCGACCATCGTAGTTAAAGCTTTATCAGAGTGTCATTCCTCCCTTACTTTTACTGCGTTCCCTGTCTCATCTCAACCAGTCCGGCAGAAGACCGCCATGTTGAGCCTCGTTCTGCCAGAGGTTTTTTCCCATTGGGGAGTTTTTCCTCCCCACTGTTGCTACATTCTTGCTCATCGTGGACAGGTTATCTCAACCTGTATTATCAAAGCTGGACTTCCATCTTCCAGGTCCCTGAGTGAAGCTCTAGTATCAGCTCACGCAGTCCACTGGATCTCCCCATAAAGCTCAGCATACCGTCTCACTAGCCAGCAGTCTACAGACTTACCCACTTCATCTATCTCCACTCCACCACCAGTTTCAGGCCTGGGGGGAACAGCCCTGTTCTTTGCTCTGTTCATGCATGTCTATCAAAATTAAGCGCTATGTTTCCTGCCGAGGTTTCAGTACCAAAGACAAATTAATTGTATCAATACATTTCTCCTAATTGTCTTTTCTCTTTGTGTGAGTTTTTCCAGACTTAAGTGATGTCTAACTTTCAATCGTTCATTTTCATAGAATTTTTATTCATTATTTTTTGTCAGATTCAAGTTATTTCTGTGATCATTGTGGATTTTTTGTTCTTAAAACATGGAGTAACAACAATTTTATCCATTCGTGTAGGTGTATTAACGATATTAACCTACACTTCAGGACTTATAATAATCTGTGTGGTCAATATAAACAATTAATCGAATTTCTATCTTGCCAGAGTCTTGTATAATGAATGGAAATATCTTGACATTTTAAACCACCTCCTGGCCATATTTAGTTCCTGTCCCACACACACTCACAGATTTTACGTTCAGGGCATGAGTAGTTCAATTAAAAATTTACATCCAGAGCTGTCGAATAATTTGCTGAGATTCCGAAGGAGCAGCTAAGTAGTAGGTCTCAGGATAGACTTACACAGAGACAAGAATAAGGGGATGGGGGTGGGTGATGGTATGGGTCAAGTCCATAGAGCCATGTTAATATATTTTTCTACTCTTTTTTTCCTCATCATATGAGTTTAATGCAGTTCTAGCCGATACAGGTGAGGTGGGATGATGGGGTATGATGGAAGGATTATTTCACATAAAAAAAAAAAACAACACACAAGGTGAGGCTTGTTCAGCAGAGATACCACAATGTTTTTGGATGAAGAGAGGTTCAATGAGACATATAAATGGGATTCCATTAAATCCTCTTTCTTACTTTTGATAGAGAAAACACAGAAGTCAGACATAGCATTTAATGTCTTATAAAATTTGATCTTTAACTATACAGTATTTGAATAATTAAAGTAGATAATACATCTTTCTGTCTCCAGTAGTAAATATATGCCGCTATCAGTAGTATTATTACTCTTGCCATTTCAGCTGAGTATCGACTGCCCAACACATTAATTTCATCTGTTGATTAGGTTGGGGACTGCAAAGACAATTTTATTTATGTCAGTGTTTTTTAACATTTATTTGCACCTCTACCGCAGATGTGATAAAAGCCGTCTAATAGATTAATATTTTATCACAGTAACAATGTCTCACACTAAAAATTGAACAATAATCAAACCCCTTTCCTTGTTCTTGGATTTACTTAGTGGGAAAAAAATTATAAATAATTGTTTTCTTCTTTTTTTGTTGTTTTACTAAATCCCCATTGAATTCATCTTATTTAATACAGAACTGTTTTAGTTTATCTAAGATACCTAGTTATTATTCTTAGACTACCTTTTTCCGAGAGGTACAATTATTGTATGTAATCACATTATTTGTAAGAACACTAGATCTGATTAAGTCCCATGTTTATCTTGTTACTATGCACAAAAATGAGGAAGTAAAAGGTTTATAAAGAAGGATTAAGGAGATTTCTTACAAAGATTGGTACCTTGTGGTCAGCAAGTTTAATACCAGCCATTAAACTCCACTTAGAAGCTAACCAGCTGTCAAAAAAATGTCATAAATATCACTTTTCAGTCCCAAAAACATGCATTGTTTCCTACATCGTACTTGACTGAATACAGGGATGCAGATGCATTTTAAAATAAGAAAAGTACATTTAAATGTGTCACATCTACCTTTTACATGATACACTACCCACACTGTTGTTGTTTGATTTATATGGCTATTTGTTTTTTATTACTTGTAGTTTGCTGCCACCTTTACAGAGGAAACTGCAATCCAAATTAGTCTTTATTAGATTATAATAAAGTCAACATCAGATTAACATGCAATAAAAATTAACAAAATATAATGAAAAGTGACATTGACTGCAACCAATTAATAGCAAAGCCCTGGTTCAGTTGCTATATTTGATAAAAAAAAAAAAAAGGAATTTATATAGTGAGCAAAAGAGATTGATCCGTCAGTTCTTTCTCCAGGAAAGAGTCATGGCTAAACACTGTAGAACTTCATCAAGAGTACTTTATATAAAAACAAAAACAATGGAAAAGACCAGACACAAGACATGGAACTTAAACAGCCTGCTATCTTTTTCTTAGCTAAATACTTGAATGCATGTGTTTTAACACAAATAATACCCAAAAGCTACGCTTCATCTTTCTCACCAGTTTGAAAATTGTGAAGCTTGAAAAGGCACAAAAAAATCTGCTGTTGGCAATTAGAGGATTGCCTGAGTGGCAATCTTTCTTTTTGTTTCTGAAAAACTCTATAGTTCCTTTTTATTCCCCCTGTTTAACTTCCCTTCCTCCAGTGGCTCTTAAGGCAGCTGGGAGCCGGCCAGCAGGGGGATTCTGCTCACACTTGTAAGCTTAAAAATTTAATGAGACTTTCACTTCACACTTCATCCTCCTCTCTTTATAGAAATGGAGATTCTGCATGCTGATACTCTGACAGGCTTAAATGGGAAAACCTTGGAGATAAACAAATGTGGCAATGGGTGCTTGCCCAACAATCCCTGAGATTCAGGTGTCCTGAGGAGAGTCAGTGGGAGGCGCGGCTTTCATATCCTCGGCTCCTAATGAAAAAGATTTGCAGGAAATGCAACATTCGCAATGAAAGGAAGTGACATATTGCTCTTTTCTAAGCAGTGTGTGAGCCGACTAGAGACCTTATTTTTATCATTCAGGGAGGCACATTGTTGTCTTGGTGTGTTTACAGAACAAGCTGACTGTAAAAATTCTAACTTAATCTGTTTAGATTATGTACGTCAGTCTTCTCTTAGAACGGAACACAGTCAGCATCAGGAGCAGCTCACATCACCAAGGAGATGCTTATTTCATCTGTAAGAGAGAAATAAAATATTCAACATTTAGTTGTAGATTTCATCTTTACTCTAGTCACGTGCTTGTCTTATAGTTAACCCTGATAATTAGGGTAATGATGTTGACGCTGCATTAAATGAAAATCTTAGTTCAGGATTTATTTGGTGTGATTGTGCCAAAATTTTATAAGCTGGTAAAAGCTTGCATAGTAGTAAAATTTCTTGGTGTATTTATTAGTATTGATTAGCTTGTTCCAGACTTGTTCCAAGACAATGTCCAAAACAAACTTCTACCGTCTTGAACTTGTACTTATAACTGAGAAACTAACTCTGTGTGATACGACTAGCTGCAAACATTTACTTTGTTTTATTTTTATTTTATTGATTCTGAAAAATGATTGCTTTGCTGGCAATATATAGTATGTAATTTGTCCTTTCAATTATAATATTAAGTGAGAGAAAAAAATGATATATTTGGTAGGAAAAAATCTGTTCTTTTTTAAGTTATATCAACCAGTCCTAACAGAGACAATAGATCCTTTGGGATCTGTAGGTGTCCAAATTTATTAGGTGATGCTGCCTATTTATGTTTATATATATATATATATATATGGAATCCATAACTTGTGCTATAGTCAGCATAATAAGTGTTATAGTCAGCATAATAAGTGTTATAAGTGTAATAGTCAGTATAACAGTGTTATGTGACTCTAAAATGATGTAAAGATCCTTAAACTGTTTGTTGGTTTATAATGGCCATTTGATGGATATTAGCATTGTATTTCTTTTCTATTAGATACTTATTGTACATTGTCTAGTAACAATTTACATTTTCTGTTCTTGGAATGTGTTTCATTTAAGAAGATAAACAAATAAGACCAACTCTTACCTCCATTTTCTTTGTCAATAATCTTCTGCTTTATCACAAATATTCATCAAATACAACCATAACAATGTTTTGAATGTTTATGAAGAAACATTCACATTGCTTTTTGACAGTTTTTTTTAAAACAATAAATGCCTTCATTGGCAGCTTTTAGATTTTACAGTTACCGGTACCTTCATCCTCAAATTCCAACTTATATGAATTAATCGTAAATGAAGATGAAAAAGAGAGTTATAGGTTATGTAATATCTATAACTACCTATGCCTAGGAGATGGTATCACGTTCTATTGAGTAAATCATTCAGCTAACTGGAAAACTGGTGATTTAGTCAGAGAGACATCTAACTAACTGACCATACACCTGCAGTCTTTTAAGCCTGGGTTTCAGCAGAGCAAGCCCAGAGGAGGGCAATGAGAGGGAGGGAGAGAATATTGAGCAAAGTGAGGAGAAAAGGAAAAGAAGAGCATAAAATCTATAAGCTACAGTCAAAAGGTCCAGTGCCTGTCTTTGGGTATCTTTCCCTGTCTCTGGATGTCTTTATTAGCTGGAGACCTCAGTGAGAAAGAAAAAGCACAAAAAGGAAAATTAAAAATGTAATGAATGTTGTAATAATCATACCTGGGTATATTATGGGCACCATTCCGACAGACATTTTTGCAGTCCTTCATGCTCTATACCATCCCACTGT
The DNA here is from genome assembly GCF_000732505.1 of Cyprinodon variegatus. Classification (NCBI taxonomy): domain Eukaryota; kingdom Metazoa; phylum Chordata; class Actinopteri; order Cyprinodontiformes; family Cyprinodontidae; genus Cyprinodon; species Cyprinodon variegatus. The sequence continues at coordinate 218,466 of NW_015151317.1, read as the reverse complement.
TTAGTTCCATTCTATCAGTAGCAACCCGCTGTTATTGATGGTCTTGAATCAATTTCATTTGGCTTCTTATCATGCTTGACACGCAACCTTTCTAAACTGTCAGAAAAGAGTAATATTATGGCCTTTTATTTGGATCAATTGGGCAGTTTGGGGCTCAGAGGGCAGGAAGAAGGCGGAGCGTACAAAAGGTCAATCAGCTTTCAATCATTTAAAAGTTATCAATGAAGGATGAAGATTGCTAATGAATGCATATCTAGATCTAGATTCACTGACGGTAAAAAAAAGAAAAGTATGCATAAAAACATTACATTGTGGGGTTCTTCTAAAACGAAAGATTTAATTTGAAAATTGGATTCATATATGTCAATAGGAAAAGCCAACCATAAAATTACCTATTGCAAATCCCGGTTTATAAAAATTGTCTAATTTCAGTTCTAATTATACAGTGCCAGTTACATTTTTGCACAAAGGTAATATGGGCTTGAATATCAAATTATTTCTGAGCTAGTAGGGATGGATTACAACAAGGTGTTCTAACAGTTTCTATTTTATGCCATACTTGAGCATTGATAGCTTCTTGGTAGGGTAACAGTTTGGTTTAAATAATTGTAAACTGAGCGCAGTTGGGTGCTCAGAAGCACATCCGCGTAGGAGCACAAAGTGTTACACCCACCGGTGATCGTGGATAGTGTCATGGTTGGTTTAGGAAATAAACCCACATGCAGAACACCACTGGAGACTGGGTAAAAAGTTCAACAGAGTTTATTAAAGATTTGAACAAGAAAATATGAACTGGATTCTGGAAACAGGTCCGGGCAGGATTCTCAGGCGTCTGCAGAGACGGATAGTTTGATTAGCCAGGTTTACTGATTAGTAGTTGAGTTTGCTGATATTTCTGAAAATACCTTGACAAGTTTCAGGTTTTCTTTTCTGAGAGAGGGAACCGGTTGGGTCCAGAGACTGTGGTTCAGCAGAGTGCTCAGCAGCTGCAGCGTCTTGCTTCTGACTGTTTGTGTCAGACCTTGGGTTGAATGATGAGCTCCTTCCCTGAGAGCTGCAGGTGGATTCCAGAGTGAGATCTTCAGGTTTGGCTCTCTAGGGCAGGCAGGCGGGTAACAGGCTAAGCTCATCCAGAGCTTCACACGAGAGACAGGTTTCCTAGGAGCAAGAAGACAGAGGCAGGTTAGAGTTGGGTTTCTCTAAGGCAAAGGTTCTAGTAGATAACAGAGGCTCGGGTTCACTAACCAAATTTGGTCAACACTGCGGCGTTGAAGGAAAGTCTGGCAGCTGCTTATATAGGCAAGTCTCCTGATGGGCTGATGAGCGTCAGCTGTGCTGGAGGGCTCCAGCCCAGGAAGATCCACAGCGCACTCTGCTGGAGAAGGTGGAGAATCTCCAGATCCCAACAGATAGCCCACAAATCGGAGCTATATTACAATTAGCATCCACTTCATTGACACAAAGTGTCAAGTAAAGTATGACAGTGTGTCACAACAACATACCCTGTCTTATAATATTTTTTTCTCTCTCTTTATGGGGAATTATAAGTGTATTACATTTTATCCTAATATTTTGATTATATCTACATTTAATAATGTGTAAGAAATGCTGTTTTCATTTGGTCAGTATTTAATACGGCTTGCACAAACATCTATATATAACTATATATATATATATTTAGGACTTCTTTTATCAATGCCTCTGCTTTGACAGTTTCAAATAGTGTCTTTCATTTTATGTCCTTTCTAAGCAGAAAAAAGGCCTTATCACGCGTATCCATTAATCCAGGCGAAGACAAACAAATATGAAATACTTAAATTCTGTATTTTAGTATCCAACTTTTATGTATGTATAGTTTTAACTTCAGAGGTAATTTACAATAATTTTACAATAAATTGTAAATTTCCTCATTAAAAATAACATTTAAAAATAATTGAACTGAAATAGTCAATGTTTCATCATTGGAAACCAGAGATGGGGGATCTGAAGTCATCAAGTCATCTCTATGTCATGTATTTGTTCTGACCAGGTGAGTGACTTACCTGGTTCAGTGGCTGAGTAGAACAAATACATGACAAAGAGATGACTTGTTGACTCCAGATCCTCCATCTCTGTTGGAAACAGCACTTCAACTGCATCATTAAATTGCAAAACATAAATGTATCCTCTAGCTGCAGTTACATGGATATTTTATGTCTGAGTTGTAGAAAGTAGAGTTAATATGAAACTTTGGCTTAAACAGAGCACAGCTGCTTTGCTTCAAGTCACTTTATAATGGAAAGAAGAAAGGCCTCAAAGCTTCTCATCTGCCTACAGAGTTGCTCATTCAATACGTATAATATTCTCCCTTTATATCTCATAGCTTGATAGTATTGTATCTCAGATTTAAAAAATCCTATAAAATGAGCAGCAATTTTGCAACTAGAAGGCCGCGTTCACCAACAGCAAAAAGGGAGAAAAGCATATGGATGTTAATATTGGTTGTTTATGCTAATAAAATGTATGTCTAACACATATCTGATAATAAACGAAGACCATCTAGATACTGTCCAATTGGTATTTCGAGACTGTTCATACAATTTCCATTTATATAAAACTGGGAATACAATACTTAAATAAATGTAATGCAGACTGTGTTTCTTTATTGGTTCAAGTATTATTAGAGGTATTTCAACAAAGGCCCTTATGTTTTTTTTCTTTTTTCCCCTTTTTGATTTTTCCTTTCAATCAGGGTGCTTCCTCCAGCTTGGTGGTCAAGTTTGCGGACACAGACAAGGAGCGCACCATCAGACGTATGCAGCAGATGGTAGGGCAGTTTGGCATCTTTAATCCAGCCATCGCCCTTCCTTTCAGCACCTACAGCTCCTACGCACATGCGGTGAGTTCGAAAAGACCGAAATTTGAATTCTGTGAAGAAAAATCTGTGTATTTCATTGAAAGTTGTAGTTTAAAATGTAAAAAAATAAGCTTGAAAAACTCCAAGGGTAGATGACAAACAGTGCTCTTGGAATCTTTTATTTTGTATACAGTGAACCCTCGTTTTTCACGGGGGTTACGTTCCAAAAAGAACCCATGATAGGCGAAATCTGTGATGTAACCTTTTTTTTTGCAGTTATAATTAAAGACTTTTTCATTTCCTGCTTATATCCCCCTTCTTCAATGATTTAAATTTGTTGTTCACAAATGCTTGTGCTCCAGCAGTGTTCATTATGAAGAGTATTAGGGCAAGGCATGATATTTTATTTATTTATTTTTTTATTTTGAGAATCAAGTCCTAACATTACGAGAATATTACGAGTAATATTACAACTTCAAAGTCTTCTTTTGCCCCTCTTCTTGTTACTCTATAGATATTTAAAGATAGAACATTACCACCCAGTTGTTTATTTGATTTATTTAATGCTCTACTATCTGTTTTTATCACATTTCAAACAGAGACAGTAAATAAATAAGACATTTTTAGAGACTGTTTCCACTTTAATATTTTTTGCAAGTTTTCTTTCAATTATCAAATTTTCAATACTATCTACCTGCATCCATGGATATGAAGACACATTCAGTAGAGAGGGGAAGCTATAAAACAGAGTTCATCATGTTTACAGCTAAAGCTTGCAGACTGCATTCCTTTTTTATTTGTATTTTTTTTTTTTGCACAAAGCCAATCTTGCCAAGGACACAGTTTGCTACTTTATTCCTGATTATGATTTTAAATACAGAACCTGAAACCTTATTCCTCATGAAATCTAAGGATGTGTGAAAAGCCATAAAATAGCTTAGCCCCCTTTTGCAATGGCTTTATCTCCCTTTGAAGAATTCATAGAACTGCAAGACATTAATCTAAGAAATGACAAGGAACGTGTTTGTTTCACCGGTTCAATTAAGAATAAAACAACAAAAGCTGCTGAAGTTACGACTATGAAATTTAGAGATTGTGGAGCAGACCCAAGCTATGGACTACTTATGAGTATTTCTCATTGTTTTATATATTTTTAACCCATTGTCACACGGTCTTCTTTACAGTCTTTACTTATTAACAACTGCTCTATACACTAACCTGCCTTATACTGTTCTGCTGTTTTGTTTGCTGTCATTAAATTGTGGAGTGGTTCAGACACATTTTGTTGTACTATATACTCGGACAATGAGATAGCAATTAAGGCATTCTATTTGGTCAAGTTATTTATTCTTCTAGTGTTTGACACAAAAACGTTCAGAGAAGACCGAGACAAGACAGTTTTCTTTAGCATTGTTTTAATGAAAAGTAGATTTTAATAAATAAAAAAAAACTGTGCCACGTATGAATTATTACTTCAAAATAAGAGTAAAAGATGAATGATTTAAAATTATATTTTTTAATAAGTTACCAAATTGCTAGGAACATGATCTTATGTATCACATGAAGTATAAAAATTATTGATAATGATAAAAATTGATCTTTGTTTTTAGCCCCAAATGGGAAAGACAAGTGTATATTTAAATAAAGCAAGGGTAATTTATGTTGTCTTTCATAAGTCAGAAAATCTGCAATTTGATAACAAAAGTTACCCTAATATTGTTACTGAGGAGACAGTTAAATTAGATTTTATTCATGAATTTCTTTGCAATGGAATCATGTAAATTCCAATAAAGCTGAGTGTTAATCAACATTTACTTTCTGTATTTCGCACAGACATGTTCCGTCAAGCAATGACACAACTGTTAATCTTAGCCAGATACTGTGAGCTTGTTGTCATTTGAAAAGATTTTTCTTTTTTTTTTGTAGTTAATTATTTTTTACCTTTTCACATTAAAACACATACAGACAAACCTCATAAAACATCCATTTAAATGTGCTGAACAAAGCTGCACAGCTTAAAGGGACAGGTTCATTAGGTACAGTAACAACTTCAATGTGCGGCATTTACATCACCGCCAACTGTCTGCTACTTCTTTTGCCATCTTTTTTATCAGTTTTAGTATTTATGTAAGTCATGCTAAGTTTTAACATTTGAATATATTTTACAGCCCCAGTAACAAAAGTAAAACATCTTTAGTATTTTACAAATGTATTATAAAAAAGAAAACTACATGTAATTATATAAATCATTTTGCTGAAGTAATTCAAGTAGTAGTACTATTACATTGATGTAGTACAACCTCCTACCAGGTACATATTTCCAAGTAAACTACCAAATTTATAACAACCCAACTAGCTACTCATCTCCTCGTATTAATGGTGCTGCAGTTCTATTATGGATAGACTTGTCGGCACATACACATTTTTATAGTGCATATGAACATATCTGTAGACTAACAACTTAAAGAAGATCAAAATAATTTGGGGAATCAACTATAATCTAAGGATTGCTTTTCATCCTGCACTAAGATACAAACCATAAAAGAAAAATGTACCTATTCAGCAGTAGTGATATAAATTAAGTTCTTTATAAAACAATTTTTTTAATATATGTGCCGTATGTTGACATATACTGTTTCACAAAAGTGAATATGCCCCTCAAATGTTAGCATTTATTGCGTTGTTTTCTTGTCAGGGTAAAACACTGAAGACATAACACTTTAATGTAGTACGAAACAGTGTACATTTTGTCTATATCTGATTTCCCTCCATGATGGCATCATAAAGCTGGTGGATGATGAGATCATGCAAACCTCCCTCTTCCACCTGAGGATGCCCCACAGACGTTAAGATTGCTTTGCCAGTCCAGAATCCTTACACTGTTTCTTAAGCAAGGCAGTATACTGCCCAGTTCCAGAAGGGAGGGTATCACGCAGTGCTTCAGTCTTTTACAGTACATGTTGGGATTCATAATTCCCTTGGTGAACGGTAGATCACAGTTCAGTTGAGCATTGTAAATCCTATTTTAAGTGGAAACTTTCCTATTAACCACTGTATGTTTGGCCATCAAGCTGCATCTCAGTTTATTTCATCCTAAGCCATCTTTATGCGAAAAAACAACCAGTTTTGTTTGAGATCCTCACATATTTCTTTGCCATGAAGTAAGAAGTTAACTTCAATGTGCCACTGGAAAATCGCTAAATGACCAGAATTTTTACATTTTAACTTTGGGCTATACTCACCTTCTTTTCAAGCAGTTCAGACGTTATTGGGTATGTGTTGAATTATTTTAATGGGATAGCAAATTTATACTGTTGCACAAGCTGTAAACTGACTACATTGTTTCAAAGTGTCATATCTTTTGTAGTATCCAATGAAATATATGTATATATATAATAAAAGTTTTATAAAAACGTTGAGGTTGTACTCAACTTTGTGAGATTTAATACATGCAATATCAATAAATACATGCAATATGTATTTATTTTTTTATGTTTGCAAGTTTTGGGGGCCTATCCATTTCCCTCATTTTCATATCAGAGTCATGGGACCCCTCGTGAAATGTGCAAATTGACCATCCCGGAGTAATTGCCAGGCCATCTCTTGTGCACTCTCCACTAAAACTCCCACCTTCATTACCATTCATGAAATGCAGCCCTTTCCTAGGAAATGTGGAGAAATGCAAATGTTTTAGGGGCTATGGAGGCCACAGCGGTCTGCAGGGAGACCATTGTGCGCAGCTCTGGTTGGCCATGACTTTTATTTACTGTGGCAGAGACCCGTGTCGGCTCATAGAGATGCACACAAGAGCATACACACTTGCACACATTGGGCAGCAAGTTCACTCCCCCCTTTTCTCTCTCCCTTTCGCTCTGAAACATGCATATAATATAACAAAGAGCAGGATGGTGCTTGGAAATTGAGTTTGAAGCGAGAGAAACAAGTGCACAGGGGATACATCAGCGTAATAGGGAGAATCGGTTACCATTAAATCTAAACCAGAAAGTGTGGGTATGTAGATTAGAAACCCTGACATCTATTAGTGCAGGTAAAGTTCTCCTTGTATTGGGATTGTTAATCATAGAGACAGTGGATCTACCCATAAGTAATGAATTCACCAAAATACAGAAGTTGCTTCAGAAAAACTTTGAGAGAAGGAAGCCTCAGAGATAAACTCCCACAACTTTTTGTGAAGTAATGAGGCAGCAACGGATTATCAGTAAAGTCAGTTAATCTATCTTACCATGCATATTTAATGAATTAAAACACTGTTTTGCTTGTTATGTAATATGCACAATAAAAAAATATATTATTTTCTCTTAGCTGGAGCATTGATTTTGTATATGTGAGACTCATGGGTGCTGGGTGCACATGCATGCTATGTAGTCTTGATTTTCACTGCAGCCACCGGGAATGTGCTGAAGGGATACGATTAATGTTTCTTTGCTGCAAGATAAACTACACATATTACCCCAAGACGAAAATCCTGCAGTGACAGAAAAAGGACTTTATCTCCAAAGACACACAACACGCTCGCCTACTCTCCATATACACTGGCCAAAAGAAGACGAGGTGGGGAAGCATAGGATACAGACATAGGGAGAGATGGTATATATAGCTATAACCAGTGAATACAGTAAATGGTAAAATTCAAAGAGCTACCTCTCCACTACAGCAGTGGATAGGATTATAGAGTTGAGCTGACAGCCAGTAAATTGGATTTTAGTCAAACCAGGAGTGGGAGGAGGGAGGGATGGGGGTTCTGAACACAAATTGGAGGGGTACAACACTGACAACATGTGCCAAAAGTGAGAAATGTGCCATTTCTACGACAGGCAAAGACACCGGCATGCTCTGACAGGAGACAACCTATTTGCAAAAAAGGTGATTTCATAAAGAACACCAGCAAAAAAAAAAGCAAGTAAGCAGCATACCATGTTTCAATTCTTGGGTGTTTGTGTTGAATGATAATAGCTCTTCCAAGAATTGCTGAGTTCCAGTCTCTAAACAGCTACTTATTAGGTTGTAGTTCCCCCCCTCAAAGTTACAAACGTATTTGTACACTTGTATTCCCCTTATTTTCTGAGATGTCAAAATCACCCGTTTCAGCTCTACAGGACCACCAAGTGTTAAAAAAGAGACAAAAAACAAAAAAACAACTGAGAAGTTTCATATTCAAATGCATCTCCAGCTCCGCCCTAAGAAAAATACCTTAGGCAAAATATAAGACAGAAATTGAGAGGAGAGAGGAAATGGTTTGAATTGTAGCTAATAGTGACAGTGTGTGGGTGGATGATAGAGATAAGGACAGCTGTAAACTCACATTAGGAAACATCTCCCCCTGTTGGAGGGATTCACATTCAAACTGCCATGCAGCGCGGGAGAGAGAAATGATGGCCACAAATTACAGCATCATTTGGCTGTACTGTGTAGTGCCCACACGCTTGTACATGCCATCCTGTGTGAGTGTGACCTAATTTTGCTGCATTATGCTTGAAAAGGCCAGCCAGTGCATGCACACATAACAGAGTGCATCTGAAATTAGAAATATGATGTAAACTACTTAGAAATGCAGCTTGGTAGCTTAGTGGTAACAAATACAGCGCTTTGGTTTACCTCTGTGACCCTCTGTCTCCTTCACGCTCTAATTTTTCCAACCTTTTACACCCTTTCTACCTCTCCTCTGCTTGCTCCTCTTTGTTTCTACTATTCCTCTCTTGTTCCTTCTGTCATTGGTTGGTTGGGCTGTAAGGGGTCACATGTGACAGCGTTAAGAGTCAGCGAGTCACAGAGCAGCACTACGGAGATAATTGCCATGTGATAAAGAGGTGATTGCCTGCTAGCACCAGGGGAGAGTAATGCCATCAGGTTGCAATAAAAAAGCAGATGTCTGACACTAAATGAATGCTGCTGGAGCCCAGGCAACTTTCTTTGCTCGTTTTCATCGAGGCGCACTCATCTTTTGCATCCCTTTGTTTCTCTCTACATTTTCTTCACTCATTTCAAAGCAGCTAAAAGGGAGCAAAGAAAAGGATGTGTCTGTAATGATGAAGACTCCTTGGCTTTGCTCATTCTCTACCAGAGACGTTCACTATGTGCTCGGGAGTGCATAAATAAAAGGGGGTGGCCTGTGAATATAATGCCTTTGAATTTGTGAGGGAGGAGAAAAAAACATGTGAACACTGTAACTCTGAACGGAGTGAAAACGGAGTAAAGTAGTTTTTCCTCTCAGTCAACATAACTGCTCTTTGATTTTTTTTTTAAAGTCAGATTGTGTTAACCGCTGCATTCCAACATAATTACATGCTTGAGTTTCCAATTTGCTGGATTTTATTTTGGAACAAAGCGCCAATTAATACAAGAGTTTTTATCCATGACAATCTGACAGATGGCATTACAAGCCGCATTATCTAAGACAATTGGAGCTAGGAGAGAGGATGGTATTCTGGTCACGCTAGTATTTACTCCCACTTCGATTTTTACTCCATTCACTTTCACAGTTTGGAGAAGTTAACAAAACAGTGGTAGTTTTTGTGTAAGCACCAAGCTATAGGTGTGTCTGCACACATTTATTCTAAAAACATAAGACAAGTGATTTTAATATAATTAATTCATAAACAATTAATTCCCTTTTAGTTTGACACTTTTTTGGATTTAAAAGCCAAATTTCACAAATTTACAATTACTAAATTCAAATTGGTTTGTTCAAGGTTTACCTTGAAAATGCAATTTTAAGACTTATCCTAAATACTGTCCTGATTCCAACAAAAAATACATTTTTACTTTTTATTATCTCAAATAAGATACATATATCACAAAAAATGTATTTATATAATATTCTTAATCTGTAGAATTATTCATTGAAGATTAAAATGTTGAGGTATTTTTTTGAATTATCTAAAGATGATCAAAGAGCCCACATTCAATGGCAAACACTAAAAAGCCAAAGAGTTTTGATTTGTCCACAGTAATAATAACTGAATGGCAAAAGACACATAGGGTTGCAAAATCCTTTCTGTTTCAGATACAAATGAATAAAACACCTTTGTTGACCCCTCGTTCAAACAATAAGGGTATTGTCTATTTAGGTTTAAACTTTTTGATCCACAGATTCAGGGGTTTAAGTTTGAAGAAAAAAAGAATAACAAAAGGTCCCCTCAAGTCTAAATTCTGTTGGTTGTTTACATAAGCGCCAACCACATCCAAAATATATATACAGAAAAACACTTAACTATAGCTCATCCCTACCTAGTCCCTTTGCTACATTTTGGTACCTGATCTTTAAAAGGTGTGCATGTTAAAACACATGCAAACTTGTTTGCTGGTCTTTATACAAGTTGCAAAGGAATTAGTGTGTGCAAAATCAGTGTGTAGTGGAGTCAAACTTTTTCTGTGCGTCCCTCAATGAATATTTAGATGATATTCCACTGACTAAACCCACAACATTCTGGGTGAAAGATAACCAAATAAAGTACTTACCACCCACAAAGCTATGTATCCAATCAGAAAGGTTTTGCAGCTGCAGCTTTTGCATCCACTTTTATCCTAATATTTAAAAGTCATAGTCAAACTCAACCAACCAGAGTAAGCAGTAAAAGATCATGGTTCGAGCTCTGGCTCCACCTACTTCCACCATTGTAACACTGGTCAACATAACTCATTATTACCATCATCTTCATAGCTTAGAACTTCACTTCTCCTTTACAGCTCATTTTATTCATTCATTCAAATTTAATGGGTCAGATCGTGTCTTTATGCAAGCTTTACCCCTCTTGCATGTAATCTATGTAGATCACCTATATGCACATTTATGATATACTTTAATTATTTTTATACACTTTTTTTAACATATGCAATTAAGCTCTCCTTATTTGGAATCTTTAAAGATCAGGCTGTATGTATACTTCAATGACAATGCGTTGTTTTGTGATTTTCCCATGCATGTTCTTTGTTTTAGTCTCTAAAAGGATTAAATCATATTTTTTTAGAAAGGAATGATCTGGATTTGTGATATTGATGACATTGTAGAAAGAACTACAGCCACAATAAAGTAACAGTTTAAATTTATATAGCTTAAGACGGACTCCAGCAAGAGACATTCTCCAACAGGACAGCCACTTTAAAATTACCTGACAGAGGAACTCAGGGAGATATAATAACTGCCTTTTCTGTCACCATGTCAACAAACAAAACTGCAACTGTCTGTACCTCTACTGGCATCATTAGCATCAGTAAGATTTGATTTCTGGCCATATGAGGCGATCTCAGGCCGCAGCCATGAGCGGCTCCCCTGACACACACAAGCCATGCAGTATTAAACAGATGCAGAGAAGGGGGCAAGATGTTCGGCCCGCTGTGTTTCTATTCCTATACCACACAAGTCTGCTTGCCTGATGGGCAGCTATACAGCTTGCAAAAGATTATTGATTCCCCAGATAAAGCCACTGTTTTACGAGCTGCAAAGCCCATAGTATAATGATGGATTTTATTCTGAATTAGGCAGTCAATGTGTTTTTTTTTATTGTTGTTGTTTTTTTATGTTTGTTGTTTTGTTTTTTGCACCAGAAAAATTTTAAGCAGAAAGGACACACAAAAATAGTCTAGATTACTATTCATGCATGTGGTGTGTGTGTATGTGTGTGTGTTGGGGGGTTGTCTTTGTTAGCGAGTGAGGTTTAAAGCAGCGGTGCATGTGAGCATGTCCTATGCATATGAATAAACACTCCTTGGGCTGCATTTGATGGGAAATGGCTTCAGTTCTCACTTCTCAGTTCATGCTAAGCAGAAATGCAAAGGGGATGAAAGACTATTGATTGTATCACTTTGTTGGATTGTCCAGCAAGAGCAAATAGACATTAACACAGTAAGACCGTGGTACTACTAACATGGCCTGAATTGAGTTTGAAACTCAATTTTTCTAACCTGATTACTTAGCAAAATACAGTAAATACTTATAATGGAATGTTAGAGGGAAATTAAAGTATAATACGTAAAAATTGTATTTTTTTTGTTATAATAGTATGTTGCCTAAATAATATGCTTTATTTAATTTCCTTTTATACAGGTACATAGCCTTGCAAATGTATTCAAACCCCAAGATTTTTTTTTTTTTTTTTTTTGCATTTTGTCATGTTACAAACCCAAACTTCCAAACATCTTACGGGAACTTTGTGCACAATTTTGGCATAATAGGAAAATGATGCATGGTTTCCATTTATTTGTTTGTACAACTAATTGTGCTGTTGTTTTCTAGGTATGTACTCAAAAAGTTCTTACACTTAAAATTCCGATCACACCCAGGTGAGCTATAACAGGCGTTGTAATAATTATCTCACACCTGTGAGTAACACAGTAACTCTGCAGCACAAATTAAATAATTTCAGGTTGTGTTTATGTGTGAAAGTGTTGCAGGAAGAATAACATGGCAAAAACATAGCAAGACAAGTTTATTTGTATTATATATTTTAGTAATAATACCTCATATAGTGCCGTACAGGAATGGCACGTTAAAAGAAAAAAGAAAGTACATTGTAGTGACATGACAAAGGCAGGTAAAGAAAAAATATGGACTTTAAACTGATCATGTTTCAGTAACTGTTTTAAATAAAGTGCTGAAAGGCAACTCTAAACAATTAGGTTTATAAGCTAAATTTAAAGCAACGTAGAGTTTCTGCATTTTTACAGACTTCTGGAAGTTTTGTTTGAGACAGGTGAAGCATGAGTACGAAATGCTGCTTCTCCATTTTTGGTTCTGGTTCATGGAATAGAATGGACCTAATAGGGTATCTTTATGGGAGTTGATACAATGAAAACAAATCTGTAATGTGGTGGTAAGCCACCTAATGATTTATACTTAAAAAGAAATATAAAAAGAAGTATTAAAGTATATTCTTTGGAATATGGGAGCTGAAGTAAGGACTTTAGAACTTGTTTTGTGCTTTACTTTTTTAGTTTCAGTGAGGATGCAGGCAGCAGCTTTCTAGATCAACTGCTACTTTCTGTTTTTTTCTTAAACAGAAATTAAAAGACACTGTTAGAGTAATTTGTTTGTTTTTCCCAAGGTCCTGCTGAAATCTTTGTCCCTTAATCATGTAAATGTTCTCCAAGTTATAGAAGGCTGACTATAACCATCTTGGTAAATGGTATTGTAACAGCGAACACAACAGTAAGAATAGGCAGCAGACATAGATTGGCACATGAGTATTAAGTGTAATTATTCAAACCCATCAATTTGTAGCTTTTTAAGCAGTTAGAGTTTCACAAACAAAGCTGCTACAGAAGATGGCTTTAAACTTTGCAAGTCTTGGAGCAGGTTTTAAATATTATTGATTTCACTGTTGCTTTGTGTGGACAGCATTCCCTATCCAACCAAATGGTTTAGGAGTTACTTACAATTTATTGTTCTGGTACTTATTTGTTAAAGGTTTTGGATGATACATATGTTTTTCTACTTGCTTTTTTTGTGTTATTTTCTGTTTTTCTCCTTTTCTAAAGTTCCAGAAAATAACTGACATTCACAGTTATGTATAAAAGGTGATAACATTTCAGATTATGAATATGTTTTTGAGGCAGTGTCAGTTTAATTTTTGAGATACTATTGATGGAAGTGACTTAAACTGTTAGGGAAAGTACTGATTTTGAATTCAGTACTTGACAATTCATTGTGTAGCAGGACTTTACAATGCTTTACAAATGGACTATTTTAGGAAAAGTGAAATTGCTAAATTGGATATTGGATACAAAAATTATATTCTGCATACAGAATGTGTTTTCAGAGAAAAAAACTCTTTTTACAGCTATGTGGTAAATAATTTACAAAATTGGGGAAAAGTTAAGATATGACTGAAAGTCAAGCTTTGAGTTGTAATCATCACAAACTCTTTAGAAAAATTCAACATGAGCCCATGAAATAGCAGATGAGAGTAGGAGGCAACTCTGGCATTTCTATGCAGCCGAGCAAAGTATTGTGAAGTTTGACAATTATTAGGAAAAAAGGCATTGTAACTCTGCAAACTTTGCCTGTCCCTTGAGCACAGAGATAATGTGCACATGTCAATGCCTTGATTTGTATGAGCCCAACAGACAGCTATTAAATTGTTTCTGCAGCTGGTGACAGGCTTCCTGCTGCGAGGACGGGCAGATTCACTAAACATAGGTTGACAGGCTTCTTTTTCTTCTCTTTCTTTTATTCCGCTCTACTTTCTTTGCACTTCCATGCACTATCCATCCATCAACATCACCATACATCCCTCCCTCTTGTCTACCCTTGATATATTTCACTCTTCTATCTCTTCTTACATGTCCTCCTGACTCGTTGGCCATTTGCTATTTTCCATCGCCATCTTTCTTCCCATCACCTTCTTCTCTCCATCCTGTCCTCCACCCATCTCTCCATGTCCATCTTCTTTAGCTCATGCAGCAGCAGGCAGCCATCATGGCAGCAACCCACGGCGGTTATCTTACGCCTAGCGTGGCCTTCCCTGCCACACAGATCCACCAGATGGGGGCGCTCAACATCAACAGCCTCCCACCAACTCCCATGACCCCGGTGTCGGGTGAGTTTCATCAAACCCTTGGTGAGCACTCAGTTTCATTCCCTTTCCTTTTGTAGTTGTGTTTTTGTATTGTGGTGGCAAGCTAAAGCCTGTTTAAATAATGTGTGTTTATATGTTGTTCAGTAGTGTTGTAGTCAAGACAACAACAACCGAGACCAAGAAAATAGAACAGGGGTGGGCAATTGCAGTTCTTGAGGGCCGGTGTTTTGTAACTTTAAAAGGTGCCTTTGGTTCAACACACCTGAATTCAGTAATTAGATGATTGAGAGGACTCTGCAGGGACTGCCTGCATACTGAGGAGAAAACTCAGCCACTTGATTAAGGTGTGTTGGACTAAGGATGGATCTAAAAGTTACAGGATACTAGGCCTCCAAAACTGAGATTGCCCACCCCTGTCTCTAAAAGTCTTGGCCTTGTCTTGGTCTTAGCCTCTGAAGGTCTTGGCCTTGTCTGAAGGTCTCGGCCTGTAAAGGTCTTGGCCTTGTCTCAGTCTCGGTACTCTCTGGTAATGGTCAGTGTGGTCTTGACTCTAACACTATTGTTCTATTGCTTGTTGCTGTGTATGTCTGAGAGTGTGTCCCAGTTACTGCTTCAAACTAAGGACCATTTTTCCAATTTCATCTTCAAATTTGGGACCATTTGTAGCAAAGTGAGCATATTTAGCTGGTCCTCACTTCCTTTTTTGACTAGCATGTTAGGGCAAAGGAGGTGTGAATTGAGTAAAGTAAAGTTTAGATTTATGCTCAGCATTCCCAGGTAATGGTTAGGACTAGCGGTTTTGTGTAGGCTATAGAAAAGGTTTAAAATGACTGAAAAATCAATGCAAGTTAATGGAAGTAAACACATGGTCCTTGCTAAGTATAGACAAGAAAAGGAGTGTGAGTGTGTGTATGCAAAGCTAAATCTACATCATGGCCTTAGGAAAGAGTGCCTATTTACTGGAAACCCAAAGTTATTCCTCTGGAGAGTAAGAGAAAGTGAGAAAAGATTAGCATTTTTTTGTTGTTTGTGAATGCTGAGATTTTTTGTTACTGTACCAGTAGCAGAGCAAAGAATATCAATTACTAATTTTATAGATAAGGCATTCATTTCCCTGTAGTATTTTGGTATTGTGCTCTTAGGCACTTGCATATTGGCTACATGAAGTTGGTTTTATTTTCCATAGCAAACAACCCCTATGCACATACACTGCAAAGGACTTTGAAACACCTACATGCTGCATGAGATTTGCTTATTCAGCAGTGTTTCATTTTCTTTTAGAAAGAATTTCAAGATTCTTCACTCACCAGAAGCACAAGCCTAAATAAATTATACAGTATGTTAGTCTTTGTTGTGCTCCACTATCATTCTTTGTCATCTCAGCAGTATTTAGTTTCTTCTGCAAAGTCTTTGGTAACTTTAAAGCCCCTCATCTCAGAGACACAGCCGTCACCAGTACAGAGATTTGTTTTAAATGCTCTTTTAAGTCTTTATAGTAATACAGATTCTACAAAAGCTTTGCTTTTTTATGGGAAAAATATTTTGTTCTCTTGTCAGTATTTTGTTGGGTCTTCCCACGCACAATTCCCACCCGAATCAGAACTTGGAGGAAGAAGAAACAAACCCAATGTGGTCTTGAAGTCATTGTGAGCATGTTTGTGGTTAATTTTGTTCTTTTAATGAGAACTGGATGGACAGATTTGAATTTGGTGTATTTTTTCTCTGTTCTATGCTGCTTCAAAACGGCACATATAGGCAGGATAGATACATACATACATACATACATACATACATACCCCCAGTGATGTCTAGGTAAACCCTGCCTTTCACTCGATTGTTAAGCCTGTGTTGACAACATTGCCTGTCAGCAGAAGCAGATCCAAATACATCCTGTAACTGCGGGCCAGAGGTGGTTAAGATCCAGAAAGTAAAATGAAAGAGTTTGGTTCCAATCCATTTCCTGCTCCCCAACGCAGACTGTAGGCTCATCTTCTGGTTAGTTAATCAGGATGTAAGAAAACTAGAAGGGTATTTTAACTAGACCTGGATTATCCACCAAAGAGGGGTCACCAAAAATCAACAGATGAAGAAAGCAATTGGCCAGATACTGATGAGAATAAGAAAAACAACAAATATTGACCAACTTGTCCACAGATACTACATTGTTTTAAGATTAAGGATTTCAGGACAGCCTATTTCAGAAGTCTAATCCGAAATTATGTAGAGCTTTTCTGAATTATCATCCAGAAGAAAAAAACATAAAAAAATTAAAAAACAGCCAACACCTCAGTCCTACTACCTTCCCCAAACTGTCACCATTAGAAGAAACAAGGTTTGTTAGGAAGTTCCAGAAAAAAATATAAAAATGGAACTTGGAATTTGATAGATTTATTTCACTGACCAGAATTGAGTTTTATATTGCCAAGGACAAATAAATACATCTTTGCTCCAAAGTGGACACAAACACTGATATTTTCAGCTCCCCTAACTTTCAAGCCACTATAAATGTCGATTAGAAAAAGATTTTATGGTGAGATGAAATAAAGATTGAGCTATTGGCCACATTGACAAGAAATGAGAGGGTATTGATGTGTAGGGCTATCAACAATGATAGGGGTAGCCTTATGTTGTGAGGCTGCTTTTGTTGTACAGCTCAGGAACAAAGGACTCAAATGCAAGACCTGACACAGTGGATTCAAACTCAAAGTTCCTTTAATACAGTCCCAGGTTGAACACCAAAAAATCCAGCAGAAACAGAGGTATCAAAAACGGAGGCAAAGATAGGTCCAAATGAGAGCTGGGGTCAAAACACTAGAAAGCTAAAGTCTAACAGGCAAAAAGGCTGGAACGATAAGCACTAAGAACCAAGACGAACTGGCAAAGGGAAGCTGCAAGAGTGGGAACTAAATAGTCTAACAAATAAAAGAGGAGCACATACACCGGGTGAATGGCATTAGGCTGTGGCAGATCCTGATTACAGGAAGGAACTCAGGAAGTGAAGCTGCCTAAAACGAGAGAGGAAACGAATACAAAAAATAAAACAGGAAGTGAAAAGAAAAGGTAATACAAGTGACATTTATCTAATCAGAACTGCCCCTGACAGCTTTGCTATCATAGGTATAGGTGCGTTGCATAGTGTATGAGAGGAAAGAGGAGAACTAATTTCAAAATTTGGACAAAATTCTAAACACAGTTAATCAAAAGTTTAACCGTGAAAGAATGACCTCAAACATACACCAAACTAGGTATATAAATTGATAAAGCAGATTAAGATAAGATTTCTGTAACATTCCGTAGCATAAATTAGTTTGAAATATAAAGACTGAACTTAAGATACTGAAATCAATAAACTAAGAACTTTGCTACAAAGACCAGAAAAATATGCAGCCAGAATAATGCCAGTTTATTGGTGACTACAAAAAGTGGTCTTGTAGGATTTGTTAAGCCACCGCTATTAGATAAATTTCCAACTTTGTTGTTTGTTTGTTTTTTTATTGATCCTACATGGTAGATACAATTTTTTTATTTAGTTAAGCGTTTAACCAGAACAACCCTGAGCATTTTTTTTAAAAATCCTTAGGGTTGTTGCTTAATCACTGCACCCTATTAAAATTTACCATCTCTGAGAATGGGCACCTGCACCTACAGACAAATGTTCTTCCTTAAGTATTACCTTACCAGTTGATACTTGTTGTAGGCCCACACAGTATCGTCTTCAACACTAGGTAATATATGTAGAGAGAAGAGTCATTTGTCAAATATTCACATTGATGTTTTCAGTGCAAACTGTGCACTTTTGGGCAGGCATAATCAATCTGAGACAATGATTAAAACCAGAGCTCAGTCTTGCTGAGAAGCTCTTATTTTTGACAAGCGAAAGCAATGACAGTATATTGCAATTCAGACCTTTGTGTTCAGTGCACATACCTGTATTTTTGCAACACAATGGTGCTGATTGAAGATAGTGCAATCACATTGCAAGCTCAGTCCGTGTGTGTGTTTAGTTGTGTCTCTATGTGTGTGGGAGGGATGTTCTTGTGAAAAGCTTTGTCCTCCATTCAACTAGGATTGTTTGTGCATCTCTCGGCCGACAGTCTATAGAAAACTGAATACCTGCCTCAATCTAAAAGAAATTTGCTCATTTTTCTTTTGTCATCTATAAGTTAAGCTCAACTTTTGTTATTTGTTATATGTAAAGAAAGGTAAGTGATAATGATCAATTAATGTTAACTATAATGTTAAAAAATGATCCTGTATTTGTGCAATTAAGTCAAGATATGTTTCTCATTATTCTGCTTATTTGGGATCAGTCTCGTACAGTATATTACCTTTTATTCAGAATTTATATATAACAGATAATCATTAGGAATTAAATCCAATACTAAATAATTTATGTGATAAAGTGTATAAATGATTAATCAAGCAAAGAAGAACAAATACAAAGACTAAGAAAAAATAATTAGTTTATGCTTCTTCTCAGACCACCTTCGTCTTTCTTGGCTGAAGAGATTTATGTGTTTTTGGAGAACAGTCTAGGAAATGGTAGTCCTTTATTGATATATGGTACAAGTTGCTTCTACAGTAAGTTCTGGATATCTGGAGGGATGCACTTTGGCTGACTTGTGGAGTAAGTTTGAATGAGCCGGTGACACCACTTAAAACTGATGAAGAGACACAGGGCGAACCCGCAAGGTGTATTGAGGAAAAACTGAAATATCCACACTAGAGTCAATGGAAAAAGACAGATTATCTTTGAAAGCTTAACAATTATTTATGTAATTATGGATCATTTTAAAAGTTTCTGGGTTTTTTTTATTACCTTAACAAGAGCTGAGCTGTCAGGCTTCAGTTAGGCCTCTAAAGGTTGCTTTGCCACCACTTTCTGAACCTAGACAGTGTTTTGACAACACCTACAGTATACAACGACATTTTGAAGTGAACAAGAGTAAAGCACTTTAGATTGGTTTAAAGTTCAGACCTGAGCAGGACTCACTGCAACTGCTTCTCCATTTGAATCAAGTATATTTGAAATATGGCTATTTATTTAGTTTTCACGAGCTTACCCTTTCTCATTGAATATAATGTATTCAGAATCCCAGGGAAAAAGGATGGTTATCATAAAGTTTCAAGGACTGTCATAAATATTCGGTCTGTTATTCCTCTTTGCTTCATTCATTTATTTGATTTAGCTGGCAGCAGCTGCAGGAATTGGTACCCTGGCCTGCTGATTCTAGTTTGCACAGTTCTATGCCCCGAACCCCCCCTTTCACACACACACACACACACACACCCACACACACACAAGCCTCATACTTGTGACTGTGACATATTTAGAGTTCATTGAAGGAATACATAACGTTACTGGCAAGGCTGTCTGTAAAAGTAGGCCAAGGAATTCTGACACTACTGAGAGACTGTAGGATGCCTGCCTCGATTCAATGGAATAATTCATCGTAATATCCAAATTTTATTTTAGAATATGTATCTTATGCATTAAAGTTGTCTCATCAATCAAGTGATGGTTTTTCGTTCAGTTTATGTTTTACTCTTTATGTTTTGTATGTAAGGTACATCAAACTAAGAAAGGTTTTTCTATCAATGATTTTATAGTCATCATCTTTTTAGAAATAATCAATTGAACAACATGTTAACAGCAAAATATAACAACTTATATGGTAGCATAAAGGTTCAGAGGTTAAGGGTGTCTCTCCCGAAAACAATTAGACACGCACTCAATCAACAGATGCAAAGCATTTAGGCTTGATGGTGCATAAGCCGTTTGCCAGATGGCTCAGCTGATTAGAGAATGTATCCTTACAATGATGCATGATGATGCTTTTTGAAAATAATGTTCACCAGGTGCTGCTCCCTGAGTGCTGCAGAAGAAAAGAAAGTTAAACAAAACCAAGGGGAGAGAGAGGAAAAGCCAGGGACATGGAATGAGGGAGAGGGCAAGATAAATGCAGTAAAAGGAAAAGAGAAATGGAGAGAGATGTGCATCCCGCTGGGTATATGTGGCAAAGAACACGCAGTGTCAAGGATGCTTTGTTTGGGATGAGAGAAGTGTGTAATCAAAGTCTCTCTAATGTTCTGCTGTATAGTGCTGTTCTGCAGTGAAGACATACAAGATGCACAAGTGCACATTAGACAAAATGTACTGCAGACTCTGCACAGCCAGGGACAACCCGCTGACAGACAGACTGAATGTGGCACGACATCCCTGTTGGATTCAAACACGGTTACACCACTGATGCAGAACCCTTCCATGGTGACAAACACCAGGAAACTAATGAGCTGTTTGACGCGCTGATCTTTCTTAATACTACCTGTCCTCTGTGGCTTCTGGCCATGTGGTTTATGGAAACATTAATTCTAAAACAAGCAAGTGATGTGGATGAATAAGGTTAGAGGTTTATATTCTATGAAATATTAACTAACAGGCTTGTGACTATGAATTTTAAAGATTTCATGGCAAAGTAATTCATCAAATACTAACTAAATAAAACAGTGACCTAATGGAGCACCTTAGAGTTGACCTTCAGCTTTCAGTCCACATCAGTCAGTAGCTTTCAGTCAGTTTCATTTTCTTACTATATCAAATGGATAAACATAAGACTGTAGCATCTAACATTTGATAAAAAGCCTTCAACAAATAACTAATATCAATGACCATTTAGGACAAGTCCCACTGCCTTGCACTGCTGCTTCATCAAACAGGAGGTAGTACTGTAATGCAATGACTCATTAATGTGCAAGGGAAAATTCATTGTCAACCTTAAATCCTTGAGTACAGACATTTACTCCATTCATCAAAGCTATTTTTTATCACCCTGTAATTATATAGCAACATTGCGCTAGTTGTAGCTTCCCACAAAAATATGAGGAATGGTGCCAGAAAAAAAGCAATAGCTTTAAGAAAAAAAAATGTCTAGCCTTCAGTCTATGCGTCCCTTACTGTATCATAGATACTTTGTGAAAGGCTGACAGATTTTTAGGCTTAAAGAATTTACAAAGAATGACCACTGGAAATGAAAGAGTTAATATATTATGCATGTTTGCTTTAATGCTATGGAGTTTGCTCAAAAGCTACTTAAATGTCATAATGTTGACCTAGTGTCAATACCCCTGAGGCAGAGAAAAAGATTCAATAATCTCATCATGCTAATTGCTTGAAGTGGCTGCAACAGCAGTACGGTATAATCTTTTTTATTATTATTATTATGAAATCAGCTCATATTTTATTGACTACTTCATGGACCATTTCTATAACATTGAATTTCCGCCATCATACAATGTGGAAGCAGATGGAAAGCAGCTTATGAAAATGAATAAACTGAGTTGTCCCTGAAACTCTGAGATAAACGGGAAATAACCAGTGTGTCTAAGGCTGCCCTCCTGCCATACATTTGCTACAGTGCAGGAATCAAGACCTCAGTACTTGGTTAGATTTGGTCAATTCTGTAGGAGATCATAATGTGGTTCCATTATTATTTATTTTATGCTGTTTTGATTTGGGCCTGTTCTGTTCGATGTTGGAACATAAATGTTTTTGGTTTATATTGGTTTATATTTTAATCTTGTAGTATTCCCAGCTTTAGTATGTCTGGGCTAACAGTAATATCAACTACCACATTAAAATATTGCCAATTAAAATAAGATTAATTGTATTATCAAGGACAAAGTCATCAACTCCCCAGTTTCTGATGTGGCTAAGAGCTGAGATTCTGATTTATACAAGCAGAGTCACAGCTCTTTATTTTACTGGGATTACTCAGGGATCATAAAGCCCACCACATTGCTGTAGTAGTGATGTAATGAAGAAAGTAAAGGCCTCAGTATGTGTCTTCATGTTTTGTGAACATATCATTGCAAACACACTTTGGTAATCTGCACTGTCAGTTTAGAAGCTGCACCACAGCAATCTACTCAGGCAGGCCTCAAAGCATGATTCACTTTTTTTCAATTACTCCTTGTTAAAGTAATAGCTATCACCATGATTTGAATGGAAATGTTGTCAGCTGTACAATGGCATCTATAGAAGAATATTGAAAAATTTGGACTTAAAGAGATTACTGAATTAAAGTTTTATATTTATGGATCACACAAAAGTAAAACTATGAATTTTGAAGTTTTATACATTTTATGCTGATCAGTAAAATTTTGCAATGGCTATGGTAGAAAAAAGGTATAGTGAAGATTAGCTCATATAATGGTACAGCGTAGCACATGCAGCAGTTGGAACCCATTAACTAAAATGTTGCTGCTCTACTTCCGTTTCGTTACGTTGAACAGAACCGTGAGTTCGTACAGCTCTCTAGGTTATTCTTTTATCAATACATTGCAATTCTTTACTTGCTATTGACGTCACACCTGCCTCATTACTTATTTGTCTCATGAAGTGTTGGACTGCAGAACGAGTTGTTGATTAGAACCACGTGTTTAGCTAGCATTCAATCATCATTTGATTTGATCATTTGCCTTTTGCGTGTGTTTTTTTTAGGTTTTTCTAAAAGATTAAATCGTGAGACTGATAAAGGATACTTTCGGGTTCCAGCTATCAAAAAAGGGCCTCGCACTAAGGATTTCACATAAAGACGCAGGAAAAAATGGCTTGCTAACCAGTAACAGCTGTATGTTAAATGGTCCAAGATAATTGTTCATGTTGCTAGAACCCGTCAAAACAGCATGATTTAGATCTATATTAAGATCTATATGCTCTATTTGAACTTTTTTTGTTGACAGACACACATAGCAAGTACAAGTTCATATAATAATCGTTACTTACACGGCTATTTAAGATGCAAGATTTGTCTTTCAGGATCTTAACTCTGATTTCTTTAATCCATCCACAGACGAAAAAGTTGTAGGCATCCATGTTTTTCCAATTGTTTGGCAGTGCAAAAGCTTGTTTGTAACACTAGATAGTTTGAGATATCGGGGAACTCGCAAGTTAAATCATTCTTGGATAAAGCATAAGGCTCTATTCCGTCACACAATTCGACTTCCAAGAATTAGAATCTAAAGCATGAAAATATTCGGACGAAGAGTAACATCTTCTTTGCACATTGGCAGCCATTTTTAATTGGCCTAACCAAAACTTCATTAACCAGAAGTAACTGTGTCACGTCATTGCAAGCCAATAATTGTTGGAAATTAGTTAAAGACTCTGCAAATGTACTGGTTAAACATCTGATGAACAGTTTACCTTTAGTGTATTTGCACCTCTAAGTTAACTGAAATGTTTATTTTTTGGGGGTTTGAGCTTTTAAAGTTTATATTCTATGAGAACATAAACTGAATTAGATGCTACAGTCTTATGATTCACTGATACCAACCAATTTTAGAATCACTTTTGTTTCTATATACCAACTCACAGTGCAGTTCTTCATTAAAAGTAGTACATATACCATAAAATTACACATTATGTTTAATCATACTGATGGATAGCCTTCCACATCAATTTTACATAAAATCTAGCTTGTTCAATCTGTGCTTTGTATTGAGTTTTTGATTATTTGTTCCCTTACAAATGTTTGTGTGTTTCCAGGTAATTGTTTACAGATAAAACGTAAAAAAAAATATCTTATCTAGCGTCATAAACTTGGTTTTGAACATAATAAAATGTATTGACTGGTTCTACAGCAGCTTATCTCGACCAACAGCTGCTGTGTTGACATAGCATAAAAGAGCAGGTCATATTAGACTGAAGTAAACATCAATATTATGAGTGGAAAATAAATTGTTATATTAGGTCATTCCATTTAATGGAATGACCTATGATATTTTATTTGCAAAGTAAAAGAACATAAATAGGACATCTTTGTTTTTTAATTACCATAAAAATGTTTCGGGATTAGTTTAATTCTCACAAAAAAAGAAAAATCAGACAGAACCAGAACTTGGTTATAGTCTGTCTCTAATAAGCATTTATTAAAAAAAGATGTTATGTGTTTTAAATAACACACAGGACTTTATTTAGGTTCTCCTTATCAAATATGCCCATTTTGTCCTGTGATATATATTGAATGTCTCTATGTGGTTTTGATATATTCAAACAGAAAAGCCACAGACTTGTCATTGACACATAGAAGGCCAAACTAAAATGAAAAAAACACACCTTAAACAACAGAACATACTATGGCTTGATAAAAGCAGGATGGAAATCTTTGTGTTCATGTGTATTCAAAGTTGTGTGTTAGCAATATTGCACTACATACAAGTTGATTTTCCTAAGAGATAAGTAATAGCTTACTTATTTAAAGACCAATGTGTAATATTTCATGGTTTTTATTGGTATGCAAGCTGGCCTTTGAAAAAGCTCTTTCTCCCATACTCAGATTTATTATTCACAGCAGACAGACATTTTCTCCTTGACTGTAAATGCATCACATTTTAAATCAGTTAGATGAAAGCATCTGTTTTGAGTGCTTATTACTTGCTCCAGCAAAAGACAGTCCTTGTGCTGGTAATGACTGCACTCTCTAGCACGGGTATGGCATTCCTCGATGATTTGAATGCATAATTAGCATAATAAATACCTCTGTCATATTCGAAGACTTGCTCCATGAGGCAATCACTGCGGAGAGCAAATCAACAGTTTCCCTTCCTCGGAAAAAAAATCTGACAGTAATATGGATGTAATTTTGTATTCATGACATAAATAAATGCATGTGACTTACACTTATCCATACAGTTTTGCAGTGTTGACTGTCTTTGTGTGGAATAAACGAGGAATGAATTCTTAGTAAAGCTCCAACTGTATAGAATATATAATCTGCTACCCCATAGCTTTGTCTTCAGCCATACCCAAGTGGGGAACAACATGTCATTATTTCGGACCGATACTCGCTGTGCAAGCTGACAGCCGCATGTAGATCTGCACTGTTGCATGTGCATTGTAAACAAGCTATGAATACCATTTTCCACTATAGCAGAACTATATGTCTTGTGAGGTATAAAATGAAAATGTCTTATTTCCAATTTCAGGACAGTAGGAAATACTCCCTCATTTCAGCTGAGGAGAGAAGTTTTTAGGCTTTGCTCATGCTGAAAATGGGAACGCCTTGACAGTGAGGATAAATATGATGACTGGGCCATATAAAAGGTCTCTCCATGTAATTACTGTTTTAACTTCCAGGATGTTATTGTTTTTGTCTATCATAAACTTATTCCGTGCCTCAGCACACAAATTGTCCCTCCTGTATCTGCATTTTGGTTTTGAACAAATAATTACAGTTTTTCATAAATTCTGTTTGTAAGAAATGCAGAACAATTCTAGTTGTAGTTTTTCTACATGATGACAAAACTCTTCTTTCCTTTGTTACTGCTACACTGAAACTGCAGTTTTATGTAAGAGTTCATCTGTGTCAGCTACAGTCCCTTGCAATAGTATAAATTGTTATTGTTCCTACCGTTTTAAGAGACAGTCGCCTTGATATCACATTATGTGTCATCACAGCTGCAGGATTTTATAAAGGTTGGATCCACTTGTGGACAAAAATGCACCCTCTTTACATTTAGTGGCAAACAGAGGCCAGGTTTATTCTTGTTTGTTCAGCTTAGAGCGGATTTATAATTGAACTCTCTTTATTTGTTATAGAGTAGTCCTTTGCAACAAATATCTCTATGATAGATAATATAAAGATGAAATAAAATTAGAATATGTCTCTCTCTGTATGTTCTGTTTAGTCTTGTTTACTCTGACCTTCCTACATGAAATCCAGTGTAACAAACTGATGCAGAGGTTTGTCAGAGGACATTAATGAACAACTAACATTACAAATGACTAAGAAACTCACCAGATCCAGTCAAGAAGTGATAGTGCATATTTTGCACATGGATGTGAAATGCTTTTCTTTAGCATGGGATAAGATCAAGATGAGAAGAATTTGAACATATTAGCAAACCTGCAAGAAATGTAGCAACATTGGAATGAGCAAACATGTCTACAATATGCAAAGCTAGTATCAAGGCATTCTGAACAGCAACTCTTGAACACACTGACTAGAAATAATTCTAGAAATAATTCAACATCACAAACATTTGCTAATTTTTACTGCACAAAAAATCAATTAGTGTTCAATTGTATTATGACAAAAGGGAAGAGAAATTCAAGCAGTATAAATTCTTGTGCAGGGCACTGCTTGTTCCCTCTATTGTAACAGCTGGTGAATATACATTAGCTTGCTATTCCAAAGTATTGCTAAGCTTTGGAAAATGAATTGGCTTGATGATGGAGAGGATGCATTATCTGGTGGTACAGAAGAGTGTGTGTGGCCCAGGCAGACTATAGCCACCTCCAGCCCTCAAGGTAGGAGTGGTAGTCTCCTGGGTTCTGGTAGCAGAATGGGCTGAAGCTGTCATCTAATTCATCACAGCTTTGCAGGAAACAAGCAATCTTGAAGAAGTTTCCAGAAAAAAGGGAAAGAAAAAGAGGAAACCTTTGCAAAAGACACAGCAAGTTTGGCTAGGCAAAGAAAATTCCCCTGCTCGCCACTGTTGTTGACTGTCAGCCTCTTCCTGGCTTAAATGCTGAAACACAAGTGATATAAAAAAGACAATAGAGCATAGAAAATACAAAAAAAACTAAAAGTCATTTGTGCAGAATCATAAAAGTAACCAAACACAGTGTACTGCCCAGTGCTTCAACTTACTTATTTACTTACACGTCTGTGTCAGTGTATATTTTCCGTGCATGTGGATATGATTGTTTAGCTGCTGTGAACCACCATTCACAGTGATGTCCTTACAGAGGTACCAGCTTGTGGGATATGAAATGGTGCTAAAGTGTTTCCGTGACAACCAGGGTTATCTGTCCAATCAGGGTGTGAGGCCTACAGACTGAGAAAAGGTCCTCCAGGGAGCTGTTCCTCAGTTGGTTCAAAATGCTTCACCACGAAGAACATCCTTTAAGGGGGGGGGGGGATCACAAAGTGAAATTCCGCTCCAAAAGGGTACTTTGACATTCTGTGGCGTAATTGGAAGCACTTTATAAATCGAGAGGTTCTTTTAAAAATGCATTGAACGGCAGAGAACAGGATGCTTGCAATTTTGATTCCACTCATGAACCTCTCTGCAGCAGCCTGTCAGGCTTATACCATATATGTTATAAACCACCCATTTGTCAAACTGCCAAGTTTTTTATTGTTTTTTATTTCTATGTATAAAAGTAAGAGGCATATTTGAGTACAAGCCACCTGCTCATTGAAGCAAATCTCCTTCTGTAATCTCCTTCTATCTACACCACATCTTTTTTCCCTTTTCCTCCCCTTTTTTTTGCTTTTTTCTTTTTTTGCTCTGAAGTTGCATAGTGGTTTCATCATCTTGAGCAATAGGAGCCAGTGGGGTATCGCACAAACACAACAGACAGGCTCATTTTTCACAGGTTGACTTCCGAGCTATTCTGCAGGATGTGTCACGACAAACGGCGGATATGTGACAGACTCACGTCGCACCCGTGTCCTTGCATTAGAGAGAGGAGGCAGTATATCATGTGCGTGTGTGAGTGTGTGTGTGTGTGTGTTGTTTGTGACTATGTGCACACCTGCATTGGAACCAATGTGTTTTTTTAGTTTAAAATAAGTCCGCAGGGAAGGCTTGCTCCTTATGCAGTAACGGTGAACCTTATCCCCAGCAGGCCTTAGCTCTCCGCCAGCCAACATCACCACGTCCGCCGTGCCCAGCATCGTCACACCCATCGTCAACGGATTCACCGGCATCCCTCATCAGCCAAACGGGCACCCTGCAGTGGAGACGGTGTACACCAATGGCCTGCCGCCCTACTCTACCCAGAGCCCCACCGCCGCCGACACACTGCAGCAAGCCTTCACCGGTGTACAGCAATACACAGGTGGGTGAAAAGAAGACTTCATAAATGCCAAACATGTAGTATCTGCAAGATAATTACCACAGGGTGTTTACAGTGCGTCAGAACACATCAGAGTGCCTTTGATTGGACATGTTACGCCTGTATGAACGACCTTAGGCATCCTTGACACCGTTCTCTGCTGGAACCTCTTGTTTTTACACCAGCCTCTCTTTATTTCCCTCTCCCTTTCTTCAGCAATCTACCCAGCCACCACGCTGACTCCCATCGGCCAAACACTGCCCCAGCCGCCGCAGGTCATCCAGCAGCAGCAGCAGAGAGAAGGTGAGGGTGAGAGAACATTATTACTTTCACACTTCACACATCCCATCCTACTGTAATGGTTATATAAAGCAGAGATGAGCATGAGAGGCCAATATTGCTTTTACAGTGTACACATCTCAATTCTGTGGAATGGGTAAACAGAGTGGAAAGGTTGAGGAAACAATATTACATTTCACACCTAAACTTAGGTAACTTATACATTATATACACCATAAAGATACAGTATAGATAGATGGAGAGCAGTGATAATGCAGCTGTATTAAATTTTCTGTTTTTATGATCAACATAGTCATATGCTCTTTTTTTATAAGTAACAATAAAATCCTTAGTAATAAACCTGTAAGAAGCATGCTGCTGCAGCCAAGGGGGACAAGAATTATGAAAATGTAAAAGTAGGAAAACTGGGGCAGCTTTCATAAAAATATTTAAAGTGGATCATGGTGATTTTTTATGCTCACACCTGCTGCATAGCTGAAAAAAGGGGAGGAAGAAAGAAAAACTGTGTCAGACAGAAAATTCTGGCGATATCACTAGATTGTCAATTAAAGTTTGTCAGTATAGGGTTTTATTAAGGTAAAAAAAAAAAGTTTCGCACATAATCAGGAAAAGTATATGAAATGTTACAATTTAAATTAAAGGTATATTGGAAGATTTGGGCAAATATTTGAAAAGACCCGCCATCTCCACTCTAAAATGCACATGCACAACCCTTTACCTGCTCCCGAGAGGGAGCGTCTATTAAACCCGTGTGAGACCATGAGCGAGCCCATTTCTCCTTGTGCATGGTCTGTTTAAAAGTTGATGTTTGCATTGCTCATACAAGCTGACTTTCCAAAAGGAGATTTGCAATTTTTCCACTGTTTCAGACTCACCACCGGTAAGTGAAAACGGGCACGAGCACGTAGGATGGCCTTACGTAAACAGAATGATTGACAGTTAGGAGGACCACTTATTTTTATGATCTACCTGGAAAAAGAACATCCTCCACTATACCTTAGAGCATTTTTATGTATATAAAGAGAAAACAACAGGGAAAATATTTATTAATTTATTTCAATTGCTGTTATTGTTAAAATGTTGTATCCTTACATACACTTCGCTATGGTCAAGTTCCAAAATCCATTCTTTCCCACTATAAAAAAGTCACTAAAAAGTCTAGTTTTGTACACAGAAGCACTGGCTAAAAATAAGGAAGGGTGTAACGGTCTTGAAAATTGGTGGGGAAAATAAGGTTGAAGGCTGATGGAACTACAGTTATGCAATTCGAACGCTTAGGTTTTTTTTATTTTTCAAAATTGAGTCCAAAGATATTATTGAAATTATTGAAATATTTATATATAAAGATAGTTAGACAGATACCTTTTAGTGCACAATCTATCTATCTATCTATCTATCTATCTATCTATCTATCTATCTATCTATCTATCTATCTATCTATCTATCTATCTATCTTCCATTATATTGAACTGAATAAATACATTTAAGTTGAGTAAATAAATGTATTTAAAAATGAATAGAAATGCTTGGTATTTAAAATAAATCCATCTATCCATTTGGAAAAATTGTAGAAAATTAAAAGAACAAATATTAACACAACACTGTGCAAATTATAATTCCCAGACATCCAAACTGTTAAACTGATGTGGTTTTTGATTGGTGGGTGAATGAATGGATGATTTCTCTTTGCAGCTGTATTAGTGATTACCATCCCTCACAGCAAAATCTAATTTCGACTTTTGTCCCTTATATTGTTGACAGTCAAAGTCTGGGTATTGAAAGTTATATTTCAAATGATTGATTAACTTAATATTACTCTGCTGTTTGTGCTTTAATCCTTGTAGGTTTCTTATATTTCAATTTTACGTCTGTCTCACTTGTGAGTTGGACTCTCCACCTGTCTCTGGGTTGGCTAAGACAACTATTTCTACCTACTAATAAAATGATGCCAGAGAAAAAAAAATTGTCAAGTCACCTCTGTGTGAGAAAATATCAGCAAGATTTTCATTTGGGATATCAGAAATCCCAAATTCAATAAGAAAACAACAGATGTGTGTTAACTTTTACCTTTCACCGTTAGTCATGGTCCTCTGACTGAGGAGCCGAGCTGAATTGCTTTTTTTATCTAGTAAAGAAAACAAAAACATTTAAAAGCTGTTTTATTGCATTATAGTACTAACTTGGGAAGATAGCACTTTATTGTCTGTTGCTGTTTTTTTGTTGAAAAAGCTCTGAATGTCTAAAATCTTTCTGGATGGCATCTCTACGCTTTTAACCAATTTGTAACTTTCCTTAAACATAATAGAAAGTAGCTACCATTTAGAATTCACTGAGCGCTACTGTGTTTTTTTCTCTATTTCAATCATGCAGCTATAAAGAATATAGTGATTAGCGACTACCAATCATATTATATGTCAAAGTGACAGATCCAATGACGTTACACCAATAGGCGGGACTCGGGAGCAGCAGGAGAGGGAGAGGAAAAAAAAGAAAAAAGCTGAATTTATTGGTGTGAACAGTTCTACTAGTCCAAAGTTGGCGGGGACATGTCCACACCAGTCCTTAAGAAAGTTACACTTGTGAAAAAAAGGCTTGAATGAGTGTGGATAAGAATTTTAATGTGACACGAAAAAGATTTAGGAAACCCATTTATAAATAGGAGCCAGCATGTTGAGACATGTATTATAAGTTTGAAGTTATTTTAAGGTATTTATAAATTAGTGAGTTACAATTTGAAAATAAAATAAAGACAAATCCACATAAAAAAGAAAGACTAGTCCACATAAAGTGCATCTATTCTGTAAAACTATTTAAAGCCATCTACCGATTCAGATTGAAACGTTGAAAACCACAAAGGACCAATTCAATAGACAACTGTGTCTCTCTCTTCAGTTATTTTGGCTTGATGTCATAAAGTAGAGTAAATATGCTTTTCAAACTGACATTGGTTCCTCTCCTTCCATGTTTAGGTCCAGAGGGATGTAATCTCTTCATCTACCACCTGCCCCAGGAGTTTGGAGACAATGAGCTCATGCAGATGTTTCTGCCCTTTGGTACAGTCATCTCATCTAAGGTCTTCATGGACCGGGCAACTAACCAGAGCAAGTGCTTCGGTGAGTTACACATACTGGTCCATTCACGCCACATCGACAAAGATATGCAAAAGCCTGCAAAATAATGTTTTATTACAGTACCACTAGCCCACAAGAAAAATTGTTTAAAAATGATATTGCCACAGTTAGAATAATTTCCATCTTTTTGAGCTTTTTATATTTCTTCTTCAAGTCCACGCAAGTTATTCGTAGTGATCCAACACTTCATGTGTTCCTTATATAAAACATAAATAGCAAAGAGACCCATTTCTCTGCCTTTTGAAAAAACAAAAGGTGAAAGGTGAGATTTTAAGTGATTTAACTCAGGTAGACGTAGTAATTTTCATGTCAGAAAAAAGACATGCTTACCTAAAGCTACACATATCTATTGATAAAACAATTATTTAAAAACACAAGATGACTTTTCCGACTGAGTGATCACTTCTCCTTTGAAATCATGAGGAAAACCTCCTCACTGTCTGGCCACTGTCAGTCAAAAATCCTCAAGTATGTTAGCCAATCAGCAATGAGAATCCAGCTTTACAACCCCACCCCCCTGCTCCATAAACCCCCTAAGAGGTTTAGCCTCACTGAAAGTGACATATTTTGGAGTGTTATTCAATCAGGGCTTTCTCTCTTGCTTGAGCCTCAATGGGGATTTCTTATAGAGACTGAAAGGAAGTGTCCTGCTGCTTCAAAGTGGAAGGACGATCGTGTATAAATAGCTGATTAACTTACAACATACTTTTGTAATCAGCCGCATTTTAACACATATTTAATGCAGTTTAATGACTATAATAATTTTATGAAATTCCAGGACAGGTTTAGCTTCTCTACTATTCAGATAATCAGTTTTGTTCCCTAATGTAAATTCTGTAAAAACCTGGGATAATGCAAACTTCTTCGTAGAGAGCTTATGCGTCATCTTCTTTTTTTTCTGCTCTGATGATTTCTGTATTATAACTGTAGGACCAGGGAACAAAGCAGCAGCTAATGAAGAGTCCAGTTGATGAACAGTTTATGTTCATCTTTTAGTAAGATAGCTTACTGAATACCTAATTTGAAAAATATGTTTTTTTTTAATAATTTATTTTAAATTCTTCCTTTTCTCAGTTTATCCCGGATGTGACAGAATTTGACAACCTGCAAACTGTGCATTGATCGTATCCCAGACAGCCTGGCCCCAATTTACATTCTGATGACTCCTTGTGCTTTGGCATGAACACAGAGAAAAAGATGCTCTGAGTACATGGCTTTCAAATTATCCGAGATGCAGTCGATCAGACTCCATGTCCTTGTTTCATTTTGGCAGATGCCTGACCCAGAAACCTCAAGCCGCTGTATCAGCATCTTCGTCACTATTCTGTAACCCCTTCTTCCTGTCAATACTGGCAACTGCTAAGACTTAATCACACACCTCCAGACTTCCAATTTTCATTAAGCTCATTTTAGACACTAACTTAACCTTACAGGCACTGGAGAGCTTGACAGTGTCTGTTCAGGGGAGGACCTGAGCAGGATGTTTATTGAACAGTGATTGTTTGGTTAATTTTAAATTAAACCACAGAAGCCTGAGAAAAGGAAAATATTCCCAGAGCTGAATGCTTTGGTTTGTAGATGGGGCTTAATAACAGATACTCATGAAAGAAGATCTATTTGTAATGTTGAGTAGTACATTAGAAATACACATTATGTTGAGCCTTGGTAAGGAGGCAACACTTTGATATAATTAGCTCTGAAAAGAGCAAGAGGGGATACACTTAGATTAATGAGGCCCCAAACAACATACCTACAGAAAATGTTTAATGTTACAGCGTATCCATTTAGTTTTATCTTTTTATATATGTGTGTGTGGGGGGGTCACCTTCTTTTATTGCATCTGACTTTCATGTTGGCATCATCGTCTTTGCTGAGCTTTCACCCCTAATGGGCCAAACCAGATCCAGGAAAGCCAGCCACAGTTTCCCAGGTGGCTCTGGACGCGAGAAGGCCCCTGTTGTTTTTTTTTTCATGGGTCATTAACTGTACCTAATGGCACCGCAGACACATGGGAGCACATCAACCGGAGACACACTCCACTGCAGTTTCTGGTCACTGAAATCTCAAGGCTCGCTTTTTATGCATGATGAAAACAGGAAGTTCAGCATAGGTTTGAAGAGGGGTGGGTTTAGATAGGAATACACTGATGGGTTTGGATCCTCCAGTGTGTTTTTGTTTTTATATATATACACATATATATATATATATATATATATATATATATATATATATATATATATATATATATATATATATATATATGAAGGTCGTTTTGTATGCATTGCTTTCAAAAAGCCATACATTTGATTTTTCCCCCCCCAAGTTATAGAATTAAAAAATAACATTTATTGAGATTTCATGTAATAACCAAACAGAATTGAGGCAGAAATGATGATTGGTTTTCAGATCTGTTACCAATAAAAAAGTGTATATTTGAATTCAGGCCTCAATACTGTAGAACAACCTGTTCTTGCATTTACTGCTGTAAGAGGAGTAACCTGTTTTTAAAAAAAGAAACTTTTGGTATCCTTTTTTTGTGAAACAGCTAAAGCCCAGACACAGATCACACAATCAGAATTAGGTCTGTGCTTTGACTGGGTTGTTCAAATATGCTGTAATCTAAACCCTTCCATTATAGTTCTGTTTGCATGTTTTCAAATGTTGCAATGCTGAATGTTGAACCTTTTGAGTTTCTAGTGGCTTTTTGCAGGATTTTCCCTAGTATCTCCCCATATTTTACTCCATCCATCCTCCCATTACCAGGTTTCCTGTCTTTGCTCTAGCTGCGATGTTTCACGATGTGCATGCTGTGTTTAGGGTGAATTGCTCTTTTAGTTTTCTAACACCAGCAACATCATGTGTGACACCAAAATACACCTTTTTGTTCTGACCAGAACACCTCCTTGCACGTATTTTCTTGGCCCCTATAGCGGTATATAAGAAACAGCAACCAGTATTAGACTGTCTTTTGATAGTGCTTTACTGTAGCCTGGCCAGTCAGACTGAATTACACAGGGTGTAAATGTGGTAAGCCTCAGAATCTCCTTTTTAAAGCTGACAGGAACAATCAGCACATGAGGCAAGTTTTTACTTGCACCAGAAATAACCATAATTCAAGAGCCATTTTCTGTAAACATAACGGTCAAGATTAGACTAACCGTGGAGCTATATTTTAATTCTGCCTTTTATTACATCCTCAATTATCTGAATATTTCTAAGACTTTTTCTTTTTAAGAATGTTGTCTCTGTGTATCCCATCCATTTCCCATCTATAAAATCAGGCTCTATCACCTTCTTTCCCGAATAATATACAGTATAATTCCATAAAGGACAAATTCCATAAGGGCATTTAGTTTTGGTATTTGCCGTATGAGGGATTTGAAAACAGATGTGTATAATACCTTTCAGATTTAAAGTTTTAAGAACCCTTGAAAACTCTGCATCCCCCTCTACAGTTATCCCTTCGTTTTGATTTGTCAATGTTTTCTTGTTAAGAACATTGATATTTTTTGGCTGCCATGTGCAGGAAGCCCCCTATGAGTTCAATAGTCTGAAATGATGAGCACTTGTTTTGTTTTTGTTTAGTTTTTTCTAATTTTAATATCTATTTATCTACAGAAAGCTACAAAGGTTGATCTTTGATGTATTTTTCATGATTTAACTGAAATATGTTGTCATATTCTGCAAAATTCAGGTCAAAAACCAAGATGTTAACCAACTTAACATTACATCTCCTCTAGACAAAGGAGTGTGATGTGTTTTGACAGCAACAGCTCTCAACGTGTCCCAACAGCTCTTTCTTTCATAAACTTACATTTTTGGCTTAAAGCTTATTTTGGGCAACGTCCTGAGTCTTTCTTCTCTAGATGTTAAACAAATTTGATGTTTCTCTAACAGGTTTTGTCAGCTTTGACAACCCCGCTAGTGCACAGGCAGCTATTCAGGCCATGAACGGCTTTCAAATCGGGATGAAGAGGTTGAAAGTCCAGCTAAAGAGACCGAAGGATGCCAGCCGCCCTTACTGACACAGCCTACCTTCAGTATTTACTGCAGCAGCACAGGTGAGCTTTGAGCCGTTTCACTGGTTAAATGTTAAGGTTTCTTTGTCAGCTCAAGATTTAGCTTGGGTTAAAAATGTTTGGCTTCAATTTCCGAGCCATGAGGATTCCTTTAAATTCATGAGAAAACATTCTATAATATAATCAGATCATAAAAGGATTAAACTATTATTTTTATTCCATTACATCCATTTGAAGACTTATGACTTAAAAACTTATGAGTCTCATTCATAAGCAAAAGCAACATTTTGTAAAATTCTAAGGTTTAGGAATTTTAAAACATAGTCCTGACAAACAACGCTGATATTTACCTCTAAACAGCGGGCTAGCACTCCTGAATTGTAAATAATGTATGTCCAGAAAGCAGGAGAAGGTGATAAAGGAGAGAAGCAAAGTCATTTTAGATGTTTGTTGCCTCAGTTTGTCATATAAATAAAAAATGGCATTTAAAAGGATCTGTGAAGGTCATGCAGAGGTCAGGAAAAGTAAGAAAACTTTCAAAAAGAAACTCTGCTGGCTCATTGTTCTTCAGTGCTGCAAAAGCCTTAAAAAATGTGACTTTGGTTTGGAGAATCAGGACCAGAATTTCAAATTGAGTCTCTAAAGAAGCCTTTCAGAGTCTGAATGTAATGCGATTTGACTGATGAGTAAAAATAGAAGGTACTGCCTGCACTGAGCACGGTTATCTGCAGAATTGTATTATTCTTATAACTTAAAAACTCAACTTTCAAGCACAAAGGGGATTAATCATGCTTGGGGGCCATCAAGCTTTTTAGAAACACCTTGCCCTGCAATTACAGCTCCTACAATGTTTGCCTATTCACCACTGCAACATAGCAAAACCTCGGCCAATGGGCTGAAGACCTTGAACAGCAGGTTTTAAGTGCTGCCACAAACTCTCTGTTTGATTCGACTTTAACTAGGCTACTCAAATCCAAGATATTGGTAACGTTTTCTTTTACAGTAAATCAATAACCATGTAATAACATGGTAATATCGTAGCAAGTTACACTCTATTACTAGGTAACAAGAAAAAGTTCATGGAGAATTTTAGTAAGTGCTGTGCTTTAAATTTTTTGCAGACAAGGTAAAGTCAGACTTGTTAGATTTCAAACAGTTATTACCAGTTATTACTGTTTTTCAAGGCTGCACTTTAAAAAAGGAATTTTTCTAGAGCTGTTTTAAATGAAATTTCTATTTGTATACACTCGTGTACACAAAATGACAAAATAAATCTGTCTAATCTAATCTAAGAAAACTCATATTCATTTCATGCACATTAATAAATTAATATGTTATTATCTAGTAAAATGCTGTTTATTCCTTGGCATATAACAGAAAACCAAACCTAGAAGACTAAACAAAGAATAAACTTTGTTATATAGGTGGTGGCCAATAATCATAGAAACTGTGTGGTGAAACTTATGTGGTGACCTAATGGTAATTACCCCCCAAAAGTCTCCATTGTTATATAGTAACATACAATTGTTAGAATTACATGCAGGTAATGAATTACTTTGAAAGTATATACCTTAATTTTGGGTTAATTATAAAATAAAGTTTTTCTTGT
Organism: Cyprinodon variegatus; assembly: GCF_000732505.1. NCBI lineage: Eukaryota > Metazoa > Chordata > Actinopteri > Cyprinodontiformes > Cyprinodontidae > Cyprinodon > Cyprinodon variegatus. The sequence continues at coordinate 181,191 of NW_015151317.1, read as the reverse complement.
TACCAAGTAATAGTTTGGTAAAAGTGTGACTTGCTATGTTATTAACATGTTAATACAGGATTATTGATGTACTGTAAAATAAATCGTTACCAGTGTAGTTTTTTTTTTTCTTTGGAACTCTATTGTAGACTAAGCTTGTGGGAAAATCTGTCATTACTTTGATTGAAAAAGACTGATTGGAATGACAGCATAGGTTAGTTCTCTTCAGACCATTACACTGATATAATGGAGCCATACTGAAATATACAAAGTTTAAAGAAATGGGTCTTTGGATTGAAAGTTTAATGAGGAGTGAAATTTAAAGTCACTCTTCTTTTTTCCTCTATCTTTCTCTCTCTCTCTTTTTTTTTCTCCAGAGTTTAGAGGACACACTTGAAGATATCTTGGAGGAGGTCAGCTTTTTTTCTTTGAGAGCAAACATAGGTTTTAAAAAAATCAACACGTGAGGAGATTTTGGGAGACATATCAACACTCTTATCAACACATGAGGATACAGATTAGAGCAGAAAGAGGAGTTCTGGAAAAATGAAAGGAAAAGAATGGCGCTTTCTACGGGGGACATAACAGCTACAGATGGCACCGAAGAAGGAAAACCTGGAAAAGAGACACGATGGGACTGAACAACAGAACTTTTTTCTTGTTAAGACTTGAATTGTTAAGTAAGCAACAAACAAAAAAGCAGCAACAACAAATAGATTTCTATATACATATTATATACACACATATATATATATATAAATATATATATATAAGGAACAAAGTGGCGCTTGTGGCTTTTACTGGACAAATGAGGGTTAAAACTTGAAGATAAAAAAAAACAGTGGAGTGAAGAAGCTATTCTATACGTCCACTGACAGACTTTCTTTCTCCTTCCCTCTTTCTCTTATTCTCTCACCATCTCTCAGCAAGCGCAGAACTTTGACTTTTGGAGGTCAATGATGTTTCCAATAGCAAAAGTAGAACTGCAACTCTTTCACCCCTAAGGGACCAAAGGACCAAACATTTTTATTGTTCTGAACAGCGATATATATAGTATTAATGATACTAATACTACAAACTGCTACTAATAATATCACAAGTTAAACTTAAGAAGAATTACTAGCTTCAGGTTGGTTAAAAAAAAAAAAAAAGAGCAAGTTTTTTTTTTTTTTTGGTTTCCTTTTATCTTTATAGCTACTGGGTTGGATAATATTAAAAGCAAAAACAGAAAATGTGTTAAAAAAAATAAATTAATATATAAATGAAGCTGTACTATTTTAGCAGCATAGAAGATGTGGGTTAGACGTTGTGTCGGGCATGTTCAGATATGTCATTTTATTCCTGATACATCAGCGTTGCCAGCATTTCATCTCCGAAGTGTGATCTGTCTGTGTTTCTGAGTCCCGTTTGCCAAAAGGAGTAACGATACTATTGCCACAAAGCAGCGATTGTAAAAAATCAAACAAAACCAGACCACAAATGCTGCCCTCAGTTTAGTTCAGACAAACCAATCATTCCACGCTGTCGCTAATCACCTTTATAGGACAGACCGTTTGACCATAAACCACTGTGGTAGAAGTGCCACCTGTTGGACCTGCAGGGGAAAAAATATAAATCTATTAAAGTCTCACAGTTGGTCCCTGCCGGGTCGAGCCCTTTCCCACTGCCAAGCTGCTCCCAGCAGGGGAGAGCAGAGCCCCCACCCCCCCGCGCCGCTCTTACTTTACCCAATCACTTTTCCTCCTTTACGTCAAAGTGCCAGCTTAACTGTCTGCTAACAGGAATCATCAGTGGATGAGGAAGCCCCAAACTAAACCAGAATATAATTACGATAATGGTGATATTGATCCGGACCGAGCAGCACCGCAGCAGCAGAGACACACAATCAATTGTCACATTGGCATTTCTGAGAAGCTGACTGAGTGACAGAGTTAATCTGTCTCTCACTGAAGTCTTTTCGTCTCCCTTTGTACTAAACTTATCTAACTGGGATTTATACAACAGACAAACACAAAGTAGTACAGGCTGGAATGCTGAGGGAAAAAAGGGGTTATGTTCGTCACATTATATAAATCCAAAAGCAATGCAGTCTTTTGTATGATGCCCAAAAAAGGTCTGCTTTGCGTAGAACCGTCTTTTGAAAATAACAGTTGTTGTTTGGTTTTTATCTCTAGCAGTTTTGGAAAACTGCATTTTGAATGTTTGCTCACTATTTACAAAATTGCTTGAGCTTAGTCTGATTGGGTGGAGAACATCTGGAAACGGCAAACTGCAACTTTCACAGAGGTGTACTCTAATCTAAGCAGTTTGTTTGCTGGGATAGCAATTTATTTAATGTTTTCCTATATTTCTTGACTGCCACCACCATGCCCACAGTGATGGTATGTTCAAGGCAACGTGCAATGCTAATTTTCTGTCACGCATAGCATGTTGCATAACAGTTCACTTTAGTATTATCTAAGCAAAATAAATTCTTCATGTTTGCTGTGTCCCTCACAAAGGTATAGTGGAGGATCTTCTTTGTCCGGGTTGATCATTAAAATAAGTTGTCCTCTTACGGTAATTGTCAATGATTCTGGTGATATTTTTACGTAAGGCCGTCCTACGTTTTCATCCCCATATTCACTCACTGATGGTCAGTCTGACATAGTGGAAAAATTGCAAATCTTATGGAAAGTAATCTTCTATGATCGATGCAAACAGCAACTTTTAAACACAGCGTGCACGAGGAGAAATGGGCTCGTGCGTGTCTCTTTTCAAAAATCTGCAAAAATCTTCCACTATACCTTTAAGGCAGACAGGACTTTTTCTGCCTTTTTTTTTTTTTTAAACAATGCTGTTCTTATTTCCTGATTAGTGCATTCTTTACCCAACCTGTTTCCCTTCCACTTCACGATCATTTGCTATTTTGTGTTTGTCAATCACTTAAAATCCCAGTAAAACACACTGAGGTTTGTGATAATAACATGACAAAATATAGGATGACTGCTTTTATGAGGCACTGTTGGATCTGGTCAGTAATCTAGTATTATATCTGCGTTTAAGACACGTTTTAACTAAATAGTAGATATCTGCTGTTTGATTTTAACCGAGCAGTATAATTGCACGGTTAGAGCTCGTACATAGTGAAAGGCAGCTTGCCGTTTCTAGCTATCGCAGGTTCAATTAAGAGCAAAATGATCCATCAGTTAGAGACCAGCAGGGCTTTACGTGCTGCTGCCACAGCTGCTGCCACTTCAGTGGGACAGTTTACTATTAGCCACAGTCATAGCCCCAATGCGGTGAGGTCATGGCACTGCATTCTCCATGAGACATGATTAATCAACTCAACCCCAGTTATCCTGGTCTGAAGACACACATTCAGTTGATCTCAGTTTAAATAGTTCTCTTCAAAGGCTTCTTTCTGACGGCTTCACTTTTTCCTCTTCATGGTTTGGCTTTTTCTTTTTTTCTTAAATGCCACTCCATGACTCAGTTTGCTCTTTGAAGCATTTCGCCCCTCAGGACTCACTGAGATTTTTCGCTCTCTGGTCAACATTCCAAACTTTAGGAACGTCAGCGCTCTGGACAGTAGTCCAGATTAGATTTTCCGACAAAAAAAAAAAAAAAAGACGAATTTGCCTCTGTGGTTTGTTTCCACCAGAGCGTCTCTCCGGATCCCGATGACTTTGCGCCTCTGTTTGATTACTTTTGGCTCCGCTGCTCTTTATCCTCGTGTGATTCCTGCTTCAGTGGATCAGAGTTATTATTATAATAAGAAAGAGGGAGCAGGATTCCTAGTAGGTCTCACTGCTGTTCACTGTATGCTGCTCTGTTGCAAGCAGTATTTAGATGCTGTATAAAGACATTTTGTTACATATGCCTTTTCTCATCATGAATTGCCAAAATTATTCAAGCATATCTATTGCAGTTCATCAGACTTTAAACATGTGCCAGATTTCCGTAACGCTAGTCTTATAGATATGCTAATTTTAGAAAACTTCTTTAGCAGAATGAAATATTTGATTTTGTGATATAGGATACCACAGTAGGAAAAGGGTCAGCTCCCTCTGAAATGATATACGATATAGATTTCCTGTGAAAAGGTTAGATTTCTTATATATTTGCTAGAAGACAGCTCCTTTCCCTGGGCAAGTAAATGTGAGTTTCCATGCTCGCTGTCAGGGCGAAGCAGCTTTAGGAAGCTGTGATATATGCCCTGCTTCCTCCAGGCCATCCAGAGCCTTATAAACCCCTGTCAAAATATCTCTTTCTCATGGGATTTCTACTCGAGAGCTCTTTTTTTTTTAATTATTAAAATCAAATTAGATTTTGCCTTCAAAACTGCTTGAGAAAAGAAAATTATAAATGAAAACTATGGCTGAAATGTAAGGCTTTTTAACTGCATTAAATTCTTGGCAGCCCACATTAAGGAGGAATACATAAAAACATAAAAAGGAATGATAAACAACTGAGAAAAAACAGGTGTGTCAGTGTGTGCCCACAGTGTTTACTGTGAGCTTCTGTAAAGGTTAGGTTGTTTAACATCTGTGAGAGGCTGGAAAAGGGAACTGGCAGCAATGATTTTTGTAGTTTTCCAATTAAGTTGCATGTGGTTTGAGCTAAAGTTGATCTGTTGCATAGATTTCACTCTTTTTTTTAAAATCATTTGTTCTGTTAATATTTATCATGCTACCATGGTGCCCTTTTTTTAATCTGAGCATGCTCAATAGGGGCCGGGAGGGATGAAGATTATGAATCTGGTATTTCTTGTATTAACAATATGATTCTTTACCTATTGTTTGAATGCTAAGGATAGTAGCTTATTATAAATATGAAAATCTTGTATGATATAAAAAATCAGCACAGGACCCTTTTTCTTTGGGTTACATAGAGGTTAGCGGGTTTAAACGGGGGAGGGATGGGGAAGGGTCTCGCTTTATAAAGATGTTAACTTTCTGGTTTCTCAGCACAAAAGCAGACGAAACAGAGAAGCAGCAGTATTTAGTCTCCAAGGAGACTTTGCTGAAATACAGGGCGCGAAAAGAGAAATCTCAGAACTAGTCTTTAAACTGGAAGGATAAAAATGCTGTTTACAGGTAGAATTTGTCTTTACGTTTGACTTATCTTTTTTTTTAAACAGTCTGCCACCTGTTTTGTGGCAGCATCAGTACAGCATGGATTAACTGACAGGGAAAGCAGTATCTTTTTATAATAAAAAAAAAAAAATCTAATAATAATAAATAAAAAAATATGTGTTCTGTATTAGCCTGAGAAACCAAACTTTTTCCCCTGTTAAAATTTCTTAATACTTGCTGCTTAGATTAATTCTTATTAATAATTGATGATTTACTAATTTTATAATTAATTACCTGGTCAAGTGTGTAACTTGATGTTTATTTATCAATTTATTTATTTATTTATTTGCTATTTATTTCATTTATTTATTATTTTTGTCTATTTATTTCATGGTTATGGTAAGATAATGATATGTGTCCAAAAGAAATGGTTATCGGGACTTTTCTCTTGTTCTCTCCTTTTTTTCCAATTTTACAATAAAAAAATCAAACTGGGTGGTTTTGTTTCTCCATTGTTGATCCACACTTAGAAGACAGGGGGAGTTGTTTCACTAGGAATTGCTCCCTCCCACCATTCAGGGGATGCAGATGTTTCATCCTCCCTCAGCTCACCACCTCAGAGCCTGTCACCCCTAACATGTTAAGAGTTGCAGCTGGGGTATTTGTACAATAGCCCTTTTAACAACAGAGAAGGCACATTTTTTTATGCTTAATTTTCTGTGTGTTTTTTTGGAAATATTCCAAGCATGAGACAGTTTGGAAGGAGTCAGCTGTTGGGCGCAGCATAAAAATCTTGAGAGCTGTTTAGTGTTCATTTAAATTTGAATCCTGTGTCTTTCGAGAGTGTTTTCTTTACTGCTTAACGATGGAGACGCCGTCCTTTTTATTTTAGGAAAAATTAATTGAAATACAGACAGCTGATGTGTTTGGGTCTCAAAATCCAGTTCTTGCATCACCATCATCAACAAGGAAGTGACAAAAAAAACTGTTAGATTAAAAAAGGTTAATAAATATAATTCTGAATATGAAAAGCAAGTTTTTGGAAGAAGGACAGCGGCTGTTTGTCAACTGCGTGCACCGCCTAATGCCATGAGCTAAATTTGAAGCAACATCTGCTGACAGTTGAATTGCCCCTCCATATACATCTTGCATTCATCATCCTCCTACATGAGGAGTTGCTGTAACAAAAGCTGCAGCTGAGACACAAGATTCATAATTTGTTTGAGGAGCTGCTTCAAATGGAGGAGAGAAAAAGACAAAAAAAAAAAAAAAAGTAAGAGCCACTGGCTCATGAAATAAATTGTCCCAATTACAATAAAGTGTGGCTCTTGGTCAGTGTGAGCGGCAGGCAGTTCATCTTTATTACAATCAGTTAATGAAAATCAATCCCCCTCCTGATAAACTCTTATCTCCACGGCCTTTGCGCACCCCCCGTGCCGGGGAGATAATAAATTAGGGTAATATTGCCTTTGATGAGGGAGTGAATTGCAAATTATTGTAACTTTCCAAGATTTATGATGCAGATGCTCAATTTCCGAGACAGATTTTTTCGGGGCGTCAGGGTGCCGGGGGGCCATTTGTTAAAAGTTTGGTGACTTGGGCCTGTTAATAAAAAATCCACACTCAATCAGCAGGGGTGTTCTCAGCTGTTCTTTACAGCTGTACCTTGGAAATTAAAATCTCCAACTGTAAATCCAAAATGTACTGTTTGGTACAAAATGTACAATGTCTTGCAAAGGTATGAATTCCCCCCTACACCTTTTCATATGTTGTTGCAGTGCAAACACAGCTTATCATGAGAATTTTATGTGAGGCTTAAACAAGATAACAGGTCATTATCCGAGGTTTCATGTAACATAATAAAAAAATTGTTTGTTACCCTACACTGAAATTAATAATGCAACTTAACATTTACTTCCTCATTTAGTTCATATTTAGTTATTTTAACATAATTTTGAATGTTAGAATGGTAGGACATAAAACATCTGTGTTAAAGCAACTAAGTATGAAACTAAGTAGAAACTTTGTCTATCTATACTTTACAGGAGTGATTATTATTTTATTAGACTCATTTTCATCATGGCCTGTTAAAAGAAATAAAATAAAAAACACCAAAATAATTTGTTTCCTGTAGACAATCAGTTTCTTTGTGGTTGGAGTGGTACTCCACCATGTTTTTTCGCCACATACCAAAATACATAGTTTTGATTCTGTTTCCCTTACTTATAAAATTAAGAAAATTAAGTGTAAGGAAGTTATCGCCCAGAATTGTAGAAAATGATTCCTTTAATAGGGCAGTGCATTACTTTTTTTTATGCATTACTTTAAATGGTTTTGAAAAATGGTGCTTTTATACTTTTACTTTAGTAAAAAGCTTAACTTACTACTCTAACTTCTACAAAAGTGTTTTAATTAGGATTTATACTTCTACTTGTGTAATAAACATTAATACTTTTTACACCTCTGGTTATCATGTTCTGATAAAAAAAAAATATTTCAATGTTGGTTTGGTTGCATTTTCATTTGAAGGTGTCCATCCTCCAATATATATACTCACCATACTGGATAAAATGTAAACCTATGTCAATTTTCCTAAAATTAAGTGCATCTTTTTCTTGAATGAAGCAGGTAAGTGAGACAACTTACATTTGAAATAAGAAAAAACAACTTTATTGTCTTATTCCAAGTCCATAATATCAAATTATCTTATTTTAAGTGTATAAATACTTCTATTGGCAGATCATCTCATTTACTTAAATTAAGGGTGAATACGCTCATTTAAAGAAATATCTACTTATTTTAGGTTTTTGTAGTGCTGCTCTAGTTAGGTTTCTTGTCCACCCAGCATGGTACTGCCACCACCATGTTTCACAGTATGAATGAAGTCTTGAGGGTCAGCTGCCGGATTAGTACGTCTTCACAGCTCTTTCTTCCAAATGTTTACCGTCTCCCCTGCAAGGTTGCTTCACTATAAATAATGCCTCTTATTGCTGCTTACTTCATAAAAATTATGGCTTTGTTGTTAATAGTCTTGTGAAGCTAACACCTAGTAGCTATTGTGAGATATTCAAAAGAGATTCATATAAACCTAAACCTGATACAGCTTTACTCCAGAGCTTTGGATTCTCAGAAACCAGGGGTTAAAATGCACACACCACTTTTTAGACTCCCAATCCCTATAAAATGCATGGAGGTTTGTGGTTGTCAAGCCATGGATATAAATACTTTATACAAGCAACTGTAACAGCCAACGCATGACCAAAAACAGAAACCCATGGAATGCTGTGTGTTTACTAAAGTAGCTGTCAATCATGCAGCGTCCCCCTACCCTCCCCTCCTCCTTCCCATCTCTATCACACAAGCCAGGAGAGTCTGATTTGATATGTAGGTCAATATGCGTTCTGCAGTGAGCCAGTGGGTGAGATATGTCTGGTTGCTCACTGTCACTCTGATTATTGAGGAGACACAGAAAGATTGAGTTGGTCAAGTATAAGAGAGGCTGCTGTAGAAGAGATAGCTATATGATCGTTCCCACTAGATTCCTGAAGTCACCCACACAAACACACACACACACACACCGGCAAGAAACTTTCCAGAGAAATGAGAAACTTCTCACTCTTTGTTCCGCAGCAGTGACCCATGTAACCGTGTGCAATGTATGTGTACGTTGGACGCCTCCCTCACTCTGTGCAACAATCAGGCTGCGAGTGCATCATTAAGCAAAGAACTTCAGCAGCCCGAGCTGGGCTGAGGTTACGAGTGCAGGGATGATGCAAGGCAAATCTTTTCAGGAGCAAACACGAACCGGCGAAAGCACATGAATGAATTGACAGCAATTTGGTAACCAACCATCTCATGCATCATTCAGCACCAGTAATTTAAGTCAGTGTCCTGTGTGCTAAAATGCACTTTGTGTTGATATATAGTTCTATATATATATTTATACTTGTGCTTCCAAGTCCTTTTTTTTGTCATCAAAAGTGTTTTAACTCATGATGAAGCTCATTTGGGCTGATAAGGTGTTCATACCTTAAGAGCAACTCTCAGGCACCTCATCCTGCTTCAGTTTGATTATCTCACCATGCAACAATGTCTCCTCATCAAGGCCACCTCATTTCTGTCCGAGGTACAGCTTTCATTAAGACAGCCATCAATCTATGTATTATCACTCATAGAGAACACTCACACACCGCTATCTATTTATCTTGCCAAGTGCTTTATTATTATCAAATTAATTTCCCCATTGAGAGTATCCATCAACCCCCCACCCCCCCAACTCATTAGCTGGGTAATTGTCCTTGTTTACAGAGAAAAGTCAAGACAGGACGGCTCAAAGAGGATGGACAAGCAATCTTCCATGCGCTACATCCGCCTTGCAAATACAGAGACAAGAACTCCATTAAAGTTACTTCAGAGTGGACGGCTTGACTTATGCTTCAGTTCCAATTTTCAAAAATGGATGAAAAAAAAATAAAAAAATCTGAGATCCCCAGTTTGAAATGTTTCCAAGTTGTCAGACAGCTCCGCCGCCTTTCATCAGACTGAGGGAGCTCTCACATGGGTTTATTGTACAAAGCTCTGCTGCCTGACAGTCCTGTCAGATGGCTGCGTCTCAACAGATGATATGAGTCATGAACAGGGACTTGCAGCTTTTTAAGTTTTGTTCTTGTCTTTTCCTCAGCCAATAAGGGGGGGTTAGAAAATGTTATCATTAAAGTTAGGATGGAAAACATAAAGAAACAGAAAAGACTGGTGAAGTTAGATTAGTGTGTCCAAATGAGGACATCAGAATCGTAGCTAAATCTCTGAAACAAATTCAAACTCTAAGATCTGTTATTTGACTGTTCTGATGAACGTTTCACCATCTAAACAGTATATTATTGTTTTAAAGACATTGTACCAGTTTTATGAGTTGAATTGGAATGTTAAGCTTTTCTTTCATTGAGTTAACGTTAACCTTCTCATCAAAATTATACATACATGTTGGACTATTCAGATGGACTAACAGCCCAATTAATGGCTTCTGTGGCTGTATTTCTTCCCACTCTTCCCATCATTGTGTAAATCAGCTGTTTTTCTGGTACAGATGGGAATTCTGGTAACATGACATAAGCCAGATTTATATGTGAAGTTTATTATGAATTCTCCACAGTATTCATCTGGAAATGTTCCTTTGGAATGTGTTCACAAAAAGGGAGGGACACTCCCTGTACCTGTCTTTGAGCTGATTGGGTAAAGCCAATCAGTAGCGGCTGTGATGTATCCCATTCTTGATTTGTTTCACAATTAGTGGAGATAACTGATAAATCAAATCCAGGTCGGATGTTCGCCAACATTTCTTTATCTTCCACAAAGGCACACATTTTGTCTTTTTGCCCATTCATCAAATTAGAAACGGAGGGTATTCCGGCTAAAACAGACTGAATAGCGGAGTCTACAGGTACGTCCACCGGCGCAGCCATCTTTGTGCTGCTTAAGTCTTCTGGTTGATGTCAAACATGTCCCTTCATTTCACTGGTCCAAAACATTTTTTTATTTGAGACTAATGAATCTATCGGCTTCAGGCAAAAACTTTTTTCAGGAGTTTGTGAATTCACAAATATGCAACAATTCAAGACTTTCAGGCATTATCGATACATTTTTAGGAAATAGACTGTTGTTCTTGGAGTTATTGGCCGTTTAAGCAGAATACTTCAAGCTATGGCCAGGCGTTAGTCATGCAGATGTTTATTTGAATTAAGAGTGAAGGATTTTTGATGATACTTCTACTTCTTTATTGGTTAAATTCACCACTAACACTTGCTGTCGTGGCTCAAAACAGAGGAACTACTATTCAAGGCAAGACAGACAGTTGGATAACTTCAAAAAGCTTTTATTGAAATAAACTGCAGATCTACAGTAGCACCTGCTAGGGCATCTGAGGCAGGAAACTCTGCAGGAGAGAAACACAGGTTAGTGACCACGATAATAAGAAGGAGGATGATTATTAACGCGTGAGTCACTAACCTAGTTTAACAGTTCAGTCCATACCCAGAGAAAGGTAATATCGAGCCGGTGGGCTGCCATTAAGACGCGCGCGCGCCGCCCAGTGTCCCAGATGCTGCAGCCCCAGAGAACAAGCAGGAGTCTGAAGCCAGGTCAGGCAATCAGAACACAAAACGAACAAGTTCTCAGAGGTCCAGGAATCCAAAGCCAGTTCAGGCAAACAGATCAGAACAGGAACAGGAAGTCTCAGTGGTTGAGAGGCAGACAAGGAAATTAGAAACACTAAGGTAACACCGGACACACTCTCCCCACTGGCTCAAAAAAAAAAAAATAATCTGGCCCTGATGACTAGTAGCAGGCAGTTTAAATAGAGGCATGAGCAGGTGTATCAGAAGATCACTAATGAGAAACTGGCAATGTTAGACAGGTGTATGAAATTAGTAATTAAATCAGTTATCAGTGCCAAGATCATTACACTAGCAGCAACAGAGTCCTATAAAGTGAAGCTATTGGTAAAGTGATTGCTTTTCACATCACTCCTTGATCTGCCCTGAATATCCTTTTGATGTTTCTCTTGAACTTGAAGATGACTTTCGTTCTGTGTTAATGTTGAACTCCTTCCCCTCTGAACAGTCACTGCTGTTCCAGCAGTTTCTACTGTTTAGGTAAGCTTGAGCCTCATTGGTTCCTGCTGAGAAACCAGCGGGAGCCACTGCTACTTAGTTTAAAAAAAAAAATGTTGCCCTAGGTGAAGATGAGTAAATGCTCTGAATTAAAAGGCAGATGAGTAAATATGCATGGAATCAAAAGAGTTAGGTAATATTAAGCAGCGAGACTCTATATTTTAGTGAATTGACCAGCTTTCATCACCAAACTGCATCAGGAAAAAAACGGGACAAAGTCTGCTTCCTTTCCAAAATGGCCTTGCTCCTTTTCAATCTTCCTCCAACTTCCTCTTGATATTAAGACTGAGGTGATGAAGTCACCCAAGAGAGACCTTATTTAGGCCATCTGGACTGTGCTTCACGTGTGAAAGAGTAAAAAATGAAACCTTTCATCTGCCATCTCCCACATCCGGCAGACCTCTCCGTCATGTTGCCTTTATTTAAATAGGACACAGAGGGATAAAGAATGATGGCACATGTGATGACATTTGATGTCAATCAAGAGCATTACCAGAATCAGGTTACCTTTAACTCAATCCAATATAAATTACATTCACGTCCGTTGGTTATGGAGCATTAATTCTTAATGTCTTCATGAGGAGTCTGCTCAAGCTTCCTTAATTGCATTTTTAATGGAAATTAAAACTGATCACAGCCCTCTCTCTAATCATAGCACTCAGTTTTTATACATAGTGCAAATATGGTCGTCGTGTACAGATGCTGTGGACTCTGACACATTAACCGTGGTCTGAATCCTAGGAGGAGCCGGCCATGCATTGCTCCTGCAGACAAAAGCAAAGCCAGCAGCCAACTCAGCACTCAAAAGTAACATTTTCACAGGGGACTGGGACATACTTTGGAACCCTACAGCGACACAGCCAGCGTGTCAAAACTGGGTTTGTACTGCAATTGTGTAGACCTTGTAGACTAAGGACACCACCAGGTCACAGACAGCATTGCAAGAACTTTGTTGGTTAAAGAGGATTTAGTTTGACCCAATAGCAAATGTATCTTTAATGGTTCTGTAGAAAAAAAAATTACAAGTGAACTATAACAGCAAGAGAAATTTCTCTTCATTTAAGCTTCTCACCTGATTGTCATTATTTAGTTAATGTTTCATAACTGCACGTACATTTTAATGAAACTGATAATCATTTCAAAGTCATTTTATTTTAATCAGCTCAAAATATAAAACTGATTTAAGTCAATTTCACATTCAAAATATATCCTAAGCATGTAGGCCTGCTATCCCTTACTGATTACAACTTAAAATGAAAGTGTCTCAAAAAAATTTAAATTATCTGAAAATGTAACGTGGTGGTTAGAATCAAGGCGATAGATGTATGACTTGACATGAAAGCTAAACCGCAAAACCTTATTTGATGCAATACAATTTAGAGAGCGAAACACAAGCATGCTAATGGAAAGTTTACTGGAAGAAAAAAATGGTGGCAAGAATTAAGACTGTAGCAGATACTAGAATAGTTTCCTTGCAACAAGATCCTGAGTTGAACGCCCTTGAGTCTTTCTGCAAAGCGTTTGCACAGCACTGCTGTGCATGGAAAATATCCATGCACAGTAAATTCTCTTAAGAAGTGAATTTGTGCATTAACGGGTGACTGTTGGCCTCACACAGTGATTGATGTAAATCAACCCCCAATCTAGCATTAAAACAACCTGCAGGTATGGTAAATGCTTGGTCATCTGGTAAAAACTGGAGCTCATCCTGAAAGCTGGCAGCTCTTATAGACTTCAACAGGTGGTATTGTAATTACACCATTAACTGCAGAACTGATGTTTCTTGATTAGTTTTGCAGGACTAATCAGGAATACTGACCTTATCTGCCAAAAGCAAAGAGAGAAAAACGGTACCAGAACTGCAAAAAGCCCCTACTTTTCCTGCGACATCAAGCAGGGGCGTCATGAAAAATGAGATTAGTGTTGAAATCTTTTTCAGTCATTCAAATTAAAAATAAATAAGTAAATTCAAAATAGTTTTAGTGTAAAATTCTTATATCTTAGAAAATGAGGACTAGTTTCTCGACAGCTGTCCAGAAGACAGTGGAGAAAAAGTAAAAAAAAAAGCTAATTTTCTAAAGACGGCACCTGTATCCGAGGATGTCATTTTAAAGTTAAGTGGAAGGAAGAAATCTGCATGATACCAGTATGTGTAAAAATCTAAATTTTCAAAACTATAGAGTAGCCATATTTTCACAAATTAGACACACAGAAAAACTATAAATCAAAATGTGAAATATTTGTGTAATATCCAATTAACTATTAAATCGAACTACTGAAAATATAGTGTTCACCTGATTTTTACCAGATCTGTTTATGTCTGAAAACAAACGTCTTTGAACGAAACAATAAAGCCAAGAAGAAAAAAGAAGAGACAATGTCCCACTATGGAGTGTCCTCCACTTTAATACAGATAATTAATGATACAGCACGACACATATTAGTCAACATTTCTTACAATAACTCATAGTAACCTAGTTAAACACATCAAATGTAAAACATTTTACAGTTAAAACATCTATACAAGGTATTTACATAATATAAAAGACATATATACACTCTTTAAATATATTATTATATAAAGATTTGTTTTTTTTTATGTTTAAAACTGGAAGCTGAACAGCTTGAAGAGGGAGTGTTAAACAAAAGATGAGAAATGTTTAAATATCAAACATTATTATTATTAAAGGATAGGTAGTTTTTTCCATGTACAGTTGTTGGATCCTGTGTATTTGTTTGCCAATTTGTGGATCAACAGATTAAAGACATAAAAACCCATTTAATTCTCAACAATTGCCGCTAAAACAGTAAGTGCTACTCTGATAACTGGATTAAATGGGATTTGGAGGCAACATCGCTCTTCCATAAAAATAAAACAAAAACTGACAAATGAAGTGACTTTTCAATAGAGTGTTGAAGAGCAGACATGATCAGAAACATGAAATATTTACAATAAACCTTGTCTGTTACTTTCAAGGTCAGTTTGACAAGTCTGGGGTTAAACTTTAATAGAAGCTTTGATGATTAATTTGTTTCCAAGTGAAACTAACACTTGGTTAGTTGCACTTCTTCTTAAAATGATTTAATATTGCTATAAATCCACACAAATGTCAACTTTTTAAACGGAGATCCTTCAATTAAGAAAAATGGAAGACCCTGATCGTACCGTCCTCATCCCCCATGAAGATAAATTGTTGTTCTAGTCACTCTTTCCTCAAGCTGGTAATGCCACCATGTCTTCTTTATGTCCATTCTCTACTTTATATTTCTGAGTCTTTTTTTTTCTTACAAAAGCAGTAGAATGAGAAACAGGAGTGGCAGCAAGGAGCTGTTGAATGCTGGTGCAGACAGCGTCTGTGTTGCTCCGTTGTTAAAAACCGGAGGAGTCCTTGGAGAATTCTGCTTCAGTTTACTGGGCGGCAACGCCTTTAAATCCTCCAGAGCGCCATAGGCTGCCATAGAGAACTCTGGGTCTCCTGTTGTCAGCAAGTCAAACACGCAGGACTGAAAGTACAGATCCTCCACCTGCAGAGTCTCTCTACACTTGGCTGTGGCACGCTCCACCGTGTAGATCTGGTGAGGGGGCCGCAGCGGCCCAAGCTCTGTGTTTGTGGCCTGCAGGCGCGGCTGCTGGCGGCCCAGTGTGTGCTCCTTGATGAGCTCATTTCGCGGGCAGCCGTGCAGGCACAGCTGCAGGCCGCCGCTATCCTCAGAGAAGTCCAGGGTGTCCTCCGGCATGCGGATGGCAAAGGTCAAGTAGATGCCTACACGCCTGATGATGATGGAGGTACCAATGTAGCGGGCCTGTATCTTTACTTGTCGAACAACTCCAGAGCCAACGCCGCCGCCTCCTCCTCTCTCCATGATGGTCAGACTGCCGCTCTCACCGCCACTTCGAGTCCCATCCTGAAAGGCCAGGGGCAAGTCCTCAGTTGTGGCTTGGTACACCTTCTGCTCTGTGCAACCTTGATACGTCTTAAAAATCACAGTGATCTGAAAATGAGTTCAAAAAAGAAAATAAAATTAATTATAAACATAAAACATTCACACTTTAACATTCTCAAATACTTTGAAAAGAAAACAGTATGCCAGGACTTAGCAAAAAAAAAAAAAAAATGCACTTATTTGCCACAAGGTGGCAGCAGAAATCCAATTATCGCCTGGGCGAGCCTGCAACAGTATTGCATCAAACATTTTCTCTTCAAGCTTTTAGTGTAGGGACATTTAACACCGATATATAATAATTTATATTTTAAAACTTTGTTAAATTTGTTATTTTTTTAGTAACAGAAAAAGGAAAGTATTTGGTCATATTTACACTTAAGTGAAATACTAGATTTTTTTAGATTGCTTTCTGCCAGATGAAAAATGGTTAATAAACCAAAATGTTGACCTTCTATACTGACACAGTAAGAATTTAGACAGCACAGACATAACATGGGTCTAAAATCTCATATGGCAGGATTTTCTCTGTATGTGTGTTTTTTTTCTTTTGCTTCGTTTGCTCTTTAACATATTTTAAGAAATTCCCAAGAAAAGAGAGATGTGAAACATAACTATAAGAGAGATAACCTCATTAAAGCTTTAAAGATACAAAAAAAAAAAAAAAACATGTAAAGAAAATTTTGCCTGAAGTCTCTTTTAGAAAACAAAATCAAAACTGCTCCCTGTTGGCCAATAATTCCTTTATTTTTCCAAACCCTGCAATATTTACACAAAAAGCACAAAGTTAATTATTTGACCAGAGGGGTGAAAAAACATTCCAGATCGTGGCGGTGGAGGAAAATGTTGGAGTGAGCGTTAATCACTACCATATGACCACCCATGTGTTAAAGGTAGAGCACTGATGCATGTCTGTGATTCAACACCAGCGAAGGACTCCTCCTTTCACCCCCACTCCCCTCAGGAACCTAAAGAAGCTCCAAGTTGCAAGGAATGTGTCAGACTAGAGAGGCACCAGCCATTCACTTCGTATGTTTGAGGCCACTAACGGCAGCATTGTGAGCTAGCATGCTAATTTCAACTTACTGTTATATGTGCTGTTTGTAATTTACTGGCATTCATAGAGGAATATTTGTGGATCTCTAAATATGTATTCAAGGGATTTTAAAAGGTTTCTTTTGCTCTACTTGAATCAAAAAATTAGGTTTGTCGTAGGGTGAAAGGAAACAAAAAGTTTTAGACTGTTCCAGCCTCCTGCTCACCTTGCTAGTTGCTGTAGCGCTGGAACCAAGGACGACGGGTACATTGGTCACCTGTACCGACAGGAAGCGGTTATCAATCAGAGGCCACGCCCCCTCCACTTTGCACGTCTGAAACTCGTTCCGGAAAGTCCTTAGGTGCGGGTCTCCAAATAATCCACAGTGGGCGTATTTCTTCTGCTGACCCGATGAGGCCGACAAAAGGCTCCGATTCTCGTAGTCGCAGAGCTCTGACACGCCGGGCCTAGATGTGCTGGGCACCTTGGCAGAGGAGGTGGGGCCGTCGCTGGAGCAGTTGTGCTGGGCAAAAAGCTCCTTAATGCGGAAAACGGCAGAGTGGTAGACCAGGTCACCACGGCAGCTGCGTGCCTGGCGGCGGGTGCATTGTGCGTAGGCCCGTAGGGCGATGCAATAATCCACATCTAAAGCCACTTCTTCCTGAAGACCATTGGCGGGTGAGGTAGAGCCTACGTACTCTGCGTTGCACCGCTGGATTCGACACTGCTGGCAATGAGCTGGAAGACAAAACAAAACAAAACATTTACAGATAAACCACTAATGTGCTGCTGATCAAAAATGTGTTGCTTTCAACCTGGAATAATGACTGGTTCCAAAAAAATATATTTTTCAGTAAGTATATATAGGTATATTTTTACAACAAAAATATACTTTTATACACAGATACTCTTGCTTTAGTAATGCTAATTAGATTATTCAAAAGTACAAAATGTAAAATCGAAGGCTGACGATTTTCCCCCAAAAAAATAATCTAAATTGCAATTATTTTCAACCAATACTGTTATTGTAATTTTCCTTTGTAGTAACAAGCATGTCAAAGATTTATTACAGGGTTTGAGGTTTTTCATGACATTGAAAGATTCCTTGTCCAAAATCCTTTGTTTGCAGGACGTTACTGTAATCTTTGTTTGGAGAAGTGCTCACTTCTACTTGTGTGCATAGCTGGTGATAACTTTCTCACTTTTTTTTTTTTTTAAGGTAGCAAAACCCACCTAAAAGATATTACCACCATCTAATGGGCTGGAGTAAAAAATAAAAAGTCTTTTAGTGTTTTTATATGTAACCAGGGCAAAGTTAAGTACTTCTGCAATTTGAAAATTGCATTTTGTAGGATTTTGATCATATTGCAAATGCAATTAATTCCCCAATCCTTGCACCTATCATGTCTTCATTTGAAACAAAAAATAAACAATGTTTGCATTGGCTGCTCTTTTACACACCCATTGTGACATCACTGTTGCTTTTAACATACATTCTGGATTACTGCAAATGGCAGAATA
This sequence comes from Cyprinodon variegatus, assembly GCF_000732505.1. NCBI lineage: Eukaryota > Metazoa > Chordata > Actinopteri > Cyprinodontiformes > Cyprinodontidae > Cyprinodon > Cyprinodon variegatus. The sequence goes on along the minus strand of NW_015151317.1, from coordinate 162,988 downwards.
ACTTGAGAGAAACGCTGAATGGTGCATCGGGAGAAGAAATCACTTCTGTGTTTGCTAAAACCAGTAGAAGTAGGGAAAAAAACTGCCACAAAACTTGGATCATTGCACCTTTAAAGACAAAAAATTTGCCAATTATGCTGTAGATTAATCCTCTGCTGCTCCTTTTTAAGAAATCCTGCCTTCAAACACGCTTTAAAATCTCTTAATGTATTCAGCAAGTATCTATCCGACATTTACTGATAAGTTACCTCAGCCCTAAGGCAACAAACTTCTCAGCTAGCATGTTCATCCTCTGAAAACCCCAAATGTGTGAGCCCACAAGTGCCTGAACTCCCACTGTGCACCAAGAACATTTCTTTCTTCAACAGAAACAACTTTACTACAAAAATAATCTTACCAAGGCTAGTTTGCCTCAGGGTGTTCAAATGTGGTTCATTTGAATGTTACCTGACTGATATGTGTGTGTGTGTATATATATATATATATATATATATATATATATATATATATATATATATATATATATACACACACATATCAAACTTGCTACACAGCAACGTTAGACTAAAAGCAGAATACCACAAAGTTCAGCGACTTCCAGTCCCACCTGGAAGCCCGTCAAGTGATATTTAGCTTGAGCAACCTAAACTCTGTGCTTGAGTTTTAGTAATGGGTCCACAAACAGGTTATTTGTTACCGAGACATAAAGAAATACACCTAGCACTTGGAAGGGTGACAGGAGTATGAGGATTTATCAGGGTTATTTGAGTTTTATGGTTGTTTTTGGAGAAGATGTCTGTGCTGACTGGGATAGCTGTGAGCTGGAAATATTTCCATTCTGGAACAGAATCAGCCAGAATCTCAAACACATGCATCACTTTTTACGACGAGGCTGGAGGCAGTTCTGACAGGGTGCACTCCAAGCGCTGCAACAGAATACTCTGTTCACTCCCAAGCTCCATCTAACATTCCAACGGGCCAAACAAAGACGAACAGCACCAGAACTTATTAATGCATTTCACAGTCACGCACTTAAAACTAAGCTTGAATAAATCTATGATGCAGAGTGAGAGGTCACGTTAAATGCATCCCTCTTCTGAATTCCAGCCTTGCCGCGAGGTCACTGGAGTCTGCTGTGACAGACAGTTTTTGACAATCAGAGCCTGCCCAGCCATCAACAACCCTGCATCTCCCTGAAGGGTCTTTATGCTCTGGCACTTAAATACCTACCAGGAAGTGTGAAGGCCTTGTGGTAAACAAAAGGGGGGGGACGAAAAAAAGGAAAGTAAATTCCCAAACAGTCCCCTACTATTGAGTAAATGTGGATTATATGAAGAGAAAAGAGTTTATTTAATCCATGATTATACTGATGGCTGAGGCAGATGATTCAAGATCAGAGAAATCAACTGTTTTCCTGAGATCATGTAAGGGAGTATGATAAAAAGAACAACCGTTGAGTTAAAACAAACTTTTCAATGTTGTTTAAGTTATCTAATACCTTTCCCTTAAATAACTTTTTAAAAATACATTTTTTTTTAAAATAGGACGGATGTAAAAGTATCAAAAATACATATTTGAAATGTTGGCTACTTGAAAAGAAAATGCTTTATCAACATTCAGCTGTATAACAAATATCTAACAATGGCATTAATGAACTTCCTTATCTCTAAATGCTCTCCTTAATCTGTCTATCATCACTCATTTTATCCATCCATATAAAAAAAATAAACAAAGAGAAGAGTAATTTATAAATGGTGCCTTATAGTATGTTGCTGGAAAACTAAACAATAGTCTGAAAGCCAAACAGAGACAATTTTGTTTTAATGATCTTTAAATGAGAGGCACAGTGTACACTATCCTAAACATAATCTCAAGCGATGTTAAGATACCAAACACTCATTTTCCACTGAAACAAGCAGGTTACGATGAATATATACAAATTACAAAAATCAATCTGAAATACATCTGTGTGGTTATGTGTCTCATTAAATCAAGTTATAGTTTCACAACAGCAAAAAAAGAAAAAAGTCTCACACTTTTAAATGGGATACCAGAGAAAATGTTGGACTTTCTTCTGACTAACTTAAAACTACTCATGCCTCTGGTATAGCTACAAACTGCCAGTCAGCTGGCTTAAAGAAGGCAAAGAACCCTTTTTTCTTGCAATCTGGTTACATAAAACTAAATTAGACTGTTTAACAAGCAGCTGCATACGCTATATGAGCAGATAGCCTGACTAACCAGCCACTCCTTTATTCATCTGATAAAAAAAAGGAAAAACCTGATTTTTTAAAACAGTTTAATTAAAGTCCAAAAAGATATTACAATAATCTTTTCAGATAACCTTACTTTAATCGTTATAATAAATAACTGAATATTATTTAAGTAGGAATATTAGTTTTCTTTTGATACAACATTTAATTAAATGTGCATTTTAGTTTCAAACTTCTGTGTGAATATATGGTGATATTGTAAAACTGTAGCAAATAAAAGCAAACAAGGTTATAATACAGTAATGTCACCCATGCCTAGACTGGAACAATATGAACTTATTTACACAGAACAATTAGTTAAAAATCAAAGTAACCAACCAGCACCAAAATAAACATTTACATGCATAAAAAAATATGGTTCTGTCACATTTTCCTTTTCCATAAGAGATGCATTTAAATAAGATTTAATCATAAAGTTTTATCCATTTCCATCTCTGTTGTTATCTGAGATGTAATCAAAGGTATTTTGAACTAAAAAACTTTTTTTTAGTTCTTATATTTTCATACATAACACTGTAGCAATAGCTTTTAAAATACTGCAGTTTTTCAGACTGGAATTTTAATTAAATTTTCTGAAAATAATAAAATAATAAATAACTGGTAACAAACTAGCAGAGAGAGAATCTGTGATTTTTAACTCCAAACTTGGGGGGGGCGTCCAACACGTTCAGAGGCCAAAAAGTTCCTATACATGCTGGCTAATACAGTTAATAAGAAAATAAATATGTAAAATAAAAAATAACAGATTATCTTTCACAATAGATATGATAAAAAGCGCAGCGTAGTAAAGCTTTAATGACTTAAACGGCTAAAAACGGCTGTTAAATAAATAGCACTGCTGCTGCTAGCGAGCTATGCTAGCTGGAAGCAAAGCCGCAACTTGGTACAAAACCGAGTTAAAATAAAGAAATACACTCAAACAGCGTGAATAGTTAAAGAGGGTGACCGTTTAACTTTTAGAAACACGTTGTTTAGAGTGGTTATGAGTTGTTAAAACAGTAATAAATAGCTCTAAGGTTGGTGATGGAGGACTCGTGCTGGTCAGCTAGTAGAGCGGACAGGAGGCTGGGAAACAACATTACTTTGTTTCAGCTGCGGACCGAAAAACTTTCCAAAAACACTCGTAGCGTTTGAGTTAAAGCTGTACAACTTTGGAACAAATATGCAAAGCGTTTTAAAAAAGGAGCAAGGAGTTCATATTCAACAACTTTTTAGTAAAAAGTTAACTTTCCCTGCTACACATCCGTTTCAGGGACTCATGCATGGGAGTGGGGGAGAAGGGCTGGGGGAGAGAAGAAAGGGAGGAAAAAAAAGCTGTTCTTCTTACCTGATCGAAACAGCAGAGCAAGTAAAACCATCGTGAAGCTTAAACAGTCCCAAAGCTGCCGCTTAGCCGTGATTTGAGGTCCGCTTCTCCCCATGCCAATCCATTCAGTTAGAATGGAGTTCTTCGACTGCTTCTCATCGACGCTGCGGCTGCGGGAAATCACACAGAATCAGTGAGCCTTCCCAAAGCGCTGTCAGTCAAAAAGGGGGCCCTGTCTTCAGGGGGAGGGCCCTGAAAGCGTAGACGGGGCCCAGGGCTGATTGCTGGCTAATGAAAGACCAATTATTCGCTAACCACTTGATATTAACATGCAGTAATTACTGAGGGGGTGGGGAGACAGTGGGGAAAAAAGGCTTTAAACAACAGTGAGAAGAACGGTGTGAAATTAAGATTATCCTGAATAAAACTTCATGGATTCTGAAAGTTATAAACAACACAGTCCATGTTTTTTCTACACTGCCACACGAACACAGACGTAACTTTCTGAAGGACTGGTGGGGACACCAATAATTTCAATAGACTTTTGCTCTCAGCTACGGAAGATGATTGGGGCCACTGGAAAAAAAAAAAAAAAAAAGTTAACTGATTTTTCGATTTTATTTCAGTATAATATGAGAAAAAAGTCAGAATTCTGACTTTAATCTCAGAATTCTAACTTTATTCTAAGAATATCGACTTTTTTTTAAATCTCAGAATTGTGACTTTAATCTCAGAATTCTGACTTTTTTTCTCAGAACTCTGTCTTTAATGTCAGAATTCTGATTTTAACCCCAGAATTCAGTTAAAAAGTCAGTTAACTTTTTTTTTTTCTTCAGTGGCCCTAATTCTCTTCCGTACTCAGCAATATGTGGGACACATTTCTAAATTTGATTTTGCTGCTTTTGAAGGAGGATAATCACTGATGTAGTGGAAAGGGAAAACATCCAATCAATCAATCCACATTTTTCTGGATGGACTGATGGATGGATGGATGGATGGATGAATGAAACTGAAATTGTGTGCATACTAGGGAGGCATGATATATTGCTGTTAGCATCATAATCGGCTGTTATTCATCCTTTTTTTTTAATATACTTTAATGTCTAACTACACATAAATATAATTATCAGTTTATTTTGGTTCTCTTGTGTTCTCAACAATAGGAAACCATTCAATAGATCTATGTTTGAGCTCAATTTTGGAAAATACAAACCCTATTGAAAGCATCTGTGTCAAGTAACTGTACTGTAGGTCCATCAGCCACCACTCTTAAAGTGTCCCCACCAACTTTCCTCACAAAGTTACACCCTTGCACACATAGTCAGTTTATTAAGAGCATAAGCAATAAAGAACATTTTGAGTAGCAAAGTTAAAGTTCCACCGGGCCCTGGGCCCTAGATTTTAGGGGACATTTGGGGGAATAGTGCCTAGTGGTTAGGACATAGAACTTGGAATCCTGAGGTTCTGAGTTCAAGCCCCACTCCCACAGCCGGCCACTCTGAGTTCCTGAACAAAAGACCTTTAACCCCACAATGCTCCCCGGGCTCTGCACAATGGTGTCCCCCTGCTACCCAAGGGGATGGCTTAAATACAGAGAGTTCATTTCATTGCTCTGTAATTGTGACAGTGTAATAACAATAAAAGTTTGGGGGGAAAAATCCTTTTGCATGGTTGACTCAACTAATAATCACTACCGTAATTTCCATTATGATGTTCACTCTGCATTGTTTTTCTAATTATGTGATTCTACTGCAGCTTGTTTTAAGGTTTTTATATGATTTTTTTAATGTAGTTTGAATTGTTTTCAAATGCGGTTCTATTTTAATGTAAATAAGACATATTTTGTATCAAACTTTCCTCTTTTTTGTCTGCATAGCTGTTTTAATTTACCTAAAAGCTAGTGCTTTATGGCTAATCAAAGCAAGATCAGGATCAAGAGCAAAGCTAAAGCTGATTCTGTTCACAGGTAACTTTTTAGTTGAGGCACAAAGATCCTGTTTTTTTTTTTTCTTGTTTTTTGTTTTTTCTACTCTCCCTCCCACCTCCCACCAAGAACAAATGTGTGAGTTTTCAGCATCAGCAGGATTTTGTCACCTGTTGTTTTCTAACACCACACTCAGAGCCTAAATATTGGGCTTGGACTGACAGTTGTGAGAGATAAATACCAAACATAGCTGTCCTAGTTTAGAACGGGAACCATTTAAAATTCAGAATACAGTGTTCACCGAAGGATTTTCTTTCCGTAAATATCAGCACACTATGAAATTTTCCATTACTTTTTCCATTTAGCCTCTTGTATGTTACTCTATCCCTGCGTGGCCAACTTTCCATCTTCCTCACTCCTTCAGCGACACTCTGTCTTTCATTTGCACAGCTGCTGAGAGGCTGAACCATCTGCGAGGCACACAGACCCACCAGATTTCCGTCTTTTTCGCCTCAGATACATTGTGGGTCTTTTTGTGGCATTTGAGCAAAGAATTTTTAACCTGCATGCGAATTACTACATAAACATGCTCACTTGACTTAAGGTTTGTGCAATTTCTGTGGTTAAATCCAGGGCCCATGATTTGTTTGGGTGCTGCTGGACCATTAGGATTGTAGTTTTGGGTCTCCTTCTGTGCCCTCCCTGGGATTTTATGAGAGAGAAGTGAACCCAGACAGTCGTTGGATCACTGGGTTCTCTGTACACATGCAGTAGGCTGTTTTAGTCATACAATTGTGGGATTCAGGTGGTCGCCCCAATCCCATGAAAGAGTTTTACAGGGTTATTTTGGGGAAGGTCCGATATGTATACACTTGGTGTACAGGTCACATGTTTCAACAGTATACGCATTATTATTACTTTCTAGTTTAGTACCAAATAATGATCTAGTTTTCAAAAAGCTAAAGAATGTCCAGAGTCAATACATTGAGGCTTACTTTAAAAGACTTGTATGTGGCTTCATAGTGTTTTGATAGCTTTTTATGAGATTTGTTGGATGAGGGGAGAGTTTCCAACATTTTCATTTTGTGGGAACCCTTAGACAGAACCAAACATATGACACAATCAGAGCAGAGTAGCTTCTACATATAAGAAGTATGTCAGATTGAGATAAAATGAAACTTAGCAGCTATGAATTAATGGCATTTCATACAATTTTAACGTCTGGTTAACTTGTGTTAAATGTTAAATGAGAGTGTTTCACACAGGAAAGTCATTGGTGGTACATCACCAGTGTAGTCAATGGGTTTTCTACAAAGAACATGTTAACAATTTGTATAGTTTTTGAGATTGGAGCATTGTTTGAATTGCGGAAGAATATTCCCCCACCATATTTTTTTTTTACTGCAGGCAAAATAGTAGCTGCTTATAACCTGCTAACACATCCTGACTTAAAAAACTATTTGTTTAAGGGCTTTCATCACATTGGATATGGTGTGCCATTCTTAACCCCTTGAGGGATCTCCCTTACCCTGTTTATTCAGCTAACTTTGGAGGCTCGCCTATTTTAAACTCCTATGAGGTGTGTTTTGTGGTATTATTTGAACCCCCCCACCCCCCATTATCACCACCACCAAAAATAAAGGTATTGGTTATAATTTTCTCTATGACTGCTTGTGAACACAAACGTAAGAAGTATGTCCTCACCTGCTATCGTGTGTTTCTTCAAAGGCACAATGAGGCATTTCCTGAGAAAGAAAGCACAGTATTTACCTTTATTAGTGGAAATAAATACGCTTTAGTCAACAAAGTCCATTTAGAAAGTGGAAGGCTAAAAATTTAGCCTTAGATTTTTCTCAGTAAGCTTCTTTCTACTGAATGATTTGACGTTCCACACTGAAGCACCAATGGCCACTGAAGCAAACAGTGAATTGATCCAGGTGGATGGTAAGGATGAATTCAGCACATAAAAGGAACCTAGAGACCACCTGTCAAGCTTGATGTGTGGAGAAAGAGCTCTTTCTTTTCCTCTCTTTCCTTGTAAGCAGATTGTGTTGCATGCCAGCATATATGCATTATTGAGGCTAAAAGAAATGGGAAAAAGATCAAGCACTGGTGGGTAAACATTAGATAAAATGAGTAAAAACCTAACCTACATTATTGGAAAAGGTGCAGATACTAAAATGACACCTCCATCTGATAGAAAAATGAAGGCATAGGCAAACTAGTTTGTTTGAAGTAGAGAGGAGCTAAAAGTAACAGTACAAAGTGAAAAGACAGGACACAGAGAACACTGAGCACAGCCGAAGGAGAGTAAGGAAGAAAGAATGGTAGGGATGGGGGGAAGGGAGGTGGAAAAGAGGGTGAAAAAAAGAAGGGAGTGAGGGATTAGGTTTCCTCTGACAGTGTGTCTGGGTAGCTCCACATGTTCCTCATTAAGGTCCTCACACTGTGGGACCAGTTCCACACCAGGATGCTTGTTTTTGTTATTAGGCTCAACTTGCTGTGGTCTTGTGGAAGTCCCCAAAAACAAGGAAAGAGCAGAACTGTCCTAATGGCCCACTGTCAACAAAAATTAAAGCAAAATTTATAAATTGTCTCAAGGTCTCACAAGATCTCAAATTTACTCCATAGGATTAAACAATGTGTTTTCTTACCAGCAGACACAAAAATCTGATTAATTTATTTTCAGAAATACATTGTTTGACATTAATAACAATAAGGTACAGGCGCAGGAAACTAATAATGTTCCATTCATCTGATTTTCGTTTAATTTCACGCCCATCTAGATTTGTAAACTGAGACATGTATCATGTTTCTGCCAGCGGCTGATAGCATCAGAGATTAGAATCAGTAGTGTGCTCCCTCTGTGGCCTCTGCAAGCACCACACTGCTAAAATGCAAGAGGCACAGTTATTGAATTTTACACAGGAACAAGAACAAATTGGCTGTTTTTTTTCTGTTTTTTTTTGTTTGTTATTTTAAGGCCCCTGTTTGAATTGAAGCGGCTTATAGCACAGCTGAGACACAGAAGGAGAAAGAGATCTTAAAAGAGGAGTGTGGCTGGTCGCTCGCTGTGAAAGGGGATCTGTTATCTGTACAGAGATAAGGAAACTGTGGTGTGAGTGTATATGAGGCAGGGCTGATAGCATCTTCACTCAAGGATCCCACTTACGGCTCTCTGATTGATAGCTGACAGCACATACTAGGATGCTTTTAGGGTGTTTTTTTGTAGGTAAATAAAGTAAGAATTAGTACACTGGCATCTGTTAACTTTGCTCTTTCCGATCTTTTGTCCTTTAGTAAACACATGCTTGTCATCCACGAAGAGAGCTTGTTGAAATCTAAATGTGAAGCAAAAATATTAAAACGAAGGTTTTTGTAACTAAATTCAAGATGACTGCAAATAATCACTCCCTCTATTCTTTGTTTCTTTTTTCTCACTAAAGACAAATGTTACCAAAGCTTCATGCCCCGTGCTCACGAATAGACAGTCCACTGACAGGTAACCCTAGCACTGAGGTCAGAGGGCATCCCTGCCTGATGAGGGATGATGAGTAAAATAAATGGAGAGCAGCACACAGAGGAACTTCTGATGTGCTCAACCTGAAGGAAGAGAGTTCAGGGCCATTTGACCTCTGACCCACGCCCTGCTTACATGGCTGTGTACGTGTATACGTGGATATATGAGTGTCTATTCTCCCCCAATCTTAACTGTTCTTTATTATACTTCTACTGTGTTTTCCTTTCCAGTTTCTTCAGCAAGCAGCAAAAACAATTCAAGGTGGCTTCACTGAGCAGCCCATCAGGCTTATTCCAAAACACAGAGCTGTTTGAACATGTCTTGTCTCTCTCCTGTCAGCTCTCCTCACTGTCAGAATTCAAGATGCTTGCATGCCTCTAGACATGTCAGCTTTACACTCATTTTCTGACTATTCAGGTTGATATAATACAAAAATATATTCCTTGGTTTAAAGCAGCTTTAAAGCAGCTGGTAATCATTAATAAAATGGATCTAGATAGCTCAGTATATTCTAAATAAGTCAAAGATGTTTTGCTCAGGTTATAAAATGCTGAGTGCCGATCAGTTTGCCAATTCCATTTTGTAGCTTCATAGTTTTGGTTGCTTTGTATTTGACCTTTTTTTTTTATAGAATTGCCAGTTTGCAAGCTGGAGTTCTGTTAAACTGTTCCTTCTTTTTCAGTTCAACTTTGTCTTCAAAATGATTTGTTTTTTTACCCTTTTACTTAATCACAAGTTTAATGATACGTTTATTTTGAAATAAATGCCAAGTTTATACAATTGTAAGTTATTTGAAAATGTTGTATTATGTTCTACCTTTTCTTTAAATCAACTGGGGAAAAAATGCCAAAAAACAAGAAAAATACTGAGTACTGTAACCACATTTTCTTGCAGCAAACTATGCCTAGATATTGAAAACAACCGTTTAATTATTATTTCTCAACCATATTTTATAGTGATGTCTCATCTGTGGCCTCGTGTAAAAAAGTATGTTGGTTCAGTACTAAATTGTGGTAGTAGTGAGAAATTTTGAAATTACACAAAAAAATGTGGAACCATAAAACTGCAAACATGTTGTGTTAAATCTTTCCTTTATAAATCCCAAAATTTGGGAAAATATAGGGATGTGCAAAAAACTAGCTGGAAGGCTCAGTCCCCACTCCTAAAGATGCAAGGTAATAGCTAGAGTGTACTATACATAGTCAGAGAGCATGTCAAATGTCAAAATAACCATGGCAACAGCATTCAAAGTACATTGAGGCAGGCTTCACACTGGCAACATTTTTTTTGGGCGCTCCAACATTTTGTATCACCTGGATGAATTAAAACGCTTTTGTTTTGATATGTACCAGATCTGCTTATGTCTTAGTATTCATGACATTCTGTCTGGTTCTTCTGGTTTTTAGGGCCCTGTGACACCTTGCAGATTTAGACCGCTTATGCCTGACATCCCAGAATCTCCTAAATCCAACCAATCAATCAATTTATTTATTGTCAACTACAACTTGCATTGTTATTGAGATTTCAGTTTCACTACAAACTGTATTGTATGTGATTTATTCATCACATACATCACATACATTGGGTTGGGAAGGGGGGCTGACAGGGGGAACGATTTACTGAGGCCATGCGTGCCACAGAACGCTGCCGTGTGCACGTTCTTACTGCTGCCAAGGGCCGCACCGTGAGGCGGTTACCTTATAGCGCTGCCTTTACCTCTGTGGAAAGATAGGAGCCAAATTGGGGAGGGAGAGGGGTAACAAAAAAAAACCTTATTTCACACTTTATTCTTGACAGGATGCAGTTTGAGATATTAAAAAACACCTAAGCAGAAAAAAAAAAACATATGTAACACGAGACAAACATTTCAGCAGAAGGGAAACATTTGAGGCTGGAGCCACATGAAAGTCAATCTTGTGAGTGCATTAAAGTTTTCCATGAATGCTTTCCACAGGCAATTGTCCTTCATAGGATGGAAGTTTATCAATGGTGCTACAGTTCTGGATGCATCCACAGGTGTTCCCTTCCACCATAACTTCTAAGGGAGATTTTGATATTGGGGAAGCCGAATCCAAAATAACAGTTCTTTCTAGAGAAGGCTGCTCAGAAATTTTCCATCAGCTTTTGAGTCTTTTCTTGCTGGCTCCACATGCCGAATCCAGTGTTGCAAATTTGTTGGGTTTTTCCACCTTGAAGCAAACGTGCACATCCAAGATATTATCCCATCTCACCTTTGAGTTCAACACCCACAACCAGCCTGCGTTCAATCGCAACCAGCTTATGGCTCAGCCCACGGTCCGGCTCGTGCAAAGCCTTTGTGAGCGTGTCAGCTGCCGCCAGCAGCCTGATCAAAGCCCAAATTGCCGCCAATATCCTCTGTAATTGCAGATAGATCAGATATCCTCAAAATCCAAACACGAGAAATGCAAGTATCATTAATCTAAAAATTCAAGCATCTTGGACATCCGCCACTGAAAACATCATAAAACGCACCATTCTCCAACCTTTCCAGGAGTCTATGGTGTATCCCACGAAGTATGTCCAAGCAGGACAGGAAGCGTCCCTTTTCCATGTCCTCTAGTTGAGAAAAATGTGATTGATTGAGAGACCATCTGACCAGATCCATTGTTTGAAGTCAGGTGATATGAAGAGAGAGGTCAGAAAAGACAAGACACAGCAAAGCAGAAACATAGCAGGGAGTTTCAGAGCAGCAGGATAGTGCGACCGCCTCCTTCAAGAGTCAGAACATTTTACAGGCATATATAGTAAAATGCTGGCATACGCTGAACTTTCTATGTATTTTTTAAATCTTGGGCATAAACATAGAGTATTAATAACAAGTCCAGAACTTATTTCCAACGACAGCCTGACTTATACATAACGCATGGTAGTGTAAGGCCCATGAAATGATGCACAAACCAGTGCCCTGAGGGGGGCAGCAACGCGCCCGGAGGCACCCGGGCCTGCAGAAAAAAATATCTTTGATCACTGTATTGACCTAGCTGCTGTTAACTGCCCACCAAAAGGAGATTCAACGTCATGTTTGCAAGGAAGTTTGTTTGTCGTGGCCATGACCATGAACACAGGGAGGATCCATCAGACTCACCTTCTTGCTCACCCGATGATGGGGATGAAGTCTGGATGAGTATTAACGGTTTCCTCCTGTGAACCCCCTTTTATATCAAAAAGGTGCCAATATGCAGTAGCTGTAGGTTAGAAACACGTTCAGTGGTCGTCTGGAACATGTCCGATAAATTGATATGCGTTGGTGATAAGTTCTTGATAGGTTACGCATAAGGTATACACAAGTTACTCATAGGTTTTGGATAAGCTAGACACCACAACTTCTGAGTAACTTAGACTTAACATATATCAACGATCAGATAACTTACCTGTAACTTATGGCCCATGTATGAGCATATGCTCTCGACATACTCGCCGTATGTCAACGTTTCCATGTGCATCAGTGTACTTTCGTGTGCTCATAACTTATACAAAACGTATCCATAGCTTATCCAGCGTATGTCAGCGTTTTTGCAAGGTTTTTGGTTCGCTGGCTAATTCGTCAAGGTGTAACGGGGACATTAGAAATTGACGTGTTTTTCTCTAAGAAGTAAACTAGATCCTTATATCTGAAGGACAACAGAGGAAGGGTGTCCAACACGCAATAGAGTCAGTATTAACTGCTGCATTCTTCCCTTTGCAATGGAGAAAAAATGTATGCATGACATAATCTATATGAATGAGGGCTTTGCTGCAGTCAAAGAGATTGTCTATGAGAATTATTAAAATTATTAATTTCTTACCAAATCTTGAGTTGATCCAAGTAACATGCCAGCACATTTCAGAGACAAATAGACAAAAGCTATATTAACACTGTTTTCCCTCTTATAGCAAAATACTTGCTCCGGTTTAGTTGCAATCAAATTGCAATTAAATGAGTACTTAACCTTTTCGAGCACCGGGTATTACATTTTTCGGAGCAGCATACTGAAGCTGTATCTTTGGCTTTACAAAAAAATTGATTTTGAGAAATAACCTTTTTATTTTCAATTTATTTTCATAGTTAAAAAAAAAATACCTAAACTCTTTTTTATGCTTGAAACCAGAGATCTATGATGTAAACGGCCTCCTTCACATTTTCTGGGTCTTTGGTAAAGAAGGTTAAAGAATGTTTTAAAATAATTACAATTTTAGTGCAATATAATATCACCCTTAACTTTTAAGCACATCTGAGAGGCTATGAGCTTTTGAATATTAATCTGTAACTTTTAGGTACCACTATAATTTACTGCAACACATCATATTGAACTGATTCTACCAGAAGTAAAATTCACGTTATTATTTAAATCATGATAATCTGGTCCCCAATAAGACAGCTTAAGAATAACACTTTAATATGTTGTTTTTAACCTGTTTTAAACCAAGTGCCTGCATAAATCGTCTGGTTTTGGGAAACTTTACTTGCATTGGTGGCTGAGACCCCAACCTAAACAATCATTTTTGAATGCGCACTGCTTCAGTTACTCACTGCAAATTCTGTGACCTCATACTTCTCCCAGTATTCCTTAGATCAATATCCTTTTATTGATTGCCATTATATTTGATTGTGATTAGATTTCTTCAAAGTTGGGACTCAAATAATGTTATTCATTATTATAAGGCTGATGCACAAAACTGTATTTTATTGTACTGATTCATTTATATATTTGAGTTATGGATTACATCTGTTTGTCTTAAAAAGACAGACCTCAGTAAGTCTGGGTCGGACAGAACACCTGTGATGTCATCACCCTCAGGACATGATCCCCTTAGGGCTGTGTCTTGAGCCTCCTGCTGTTCACCCTGATGATGACACATGACTCAAGTTCGCAAACGACACCACGGTGGTGGGTCTCATCAGGGACAATGACCAGGACTACAGAGAGGAGGTGGAGCAGCTGGTAGACTGGTGCAGAGACAACAACCTGATCCTGAACGTAGAGAAAACTAAGGAGATCATAGTTGACTTCAGAAAGAACCGGCCTAACCACACTCTAATGCTCATCAACAGCTGTAGAGGTGGTCAGCAGCACCAAATCCCTGGGGGTGCACATCACAGACACCCTCACCTGGACTGTAAACACCACCTCACTGGTCAAAAGGGCACAAAGACATATGTACTTCCTTTGGAGGATGAGAGCCCACCTGCCCTCACCCATCCTCACAGCCTTCTGCAGAAGGACAATAGAGAGTGTTCTGAACAGCTGTTTCACTGCGTGGGGTGGAGGCTGCAGTGCCTCAGACTGAAAGAAGGTAAGGAGACTAATGAGAACTGCAAAGAAGATCATCAAGGCTGCTCTTCCATCAATAAAAGACATTTCATCCCAGCGCTGCATATCCTGAGCCCGTAGTACTAAACTGACCTCACACCCCCACTATGGATTGTTTGCCCTGCTGGCCTCTGGGAAGAGGCATCTTCCCCACCTCCATTAGAAAGCTTAATGTTGTATAAAACAGGGTTAAAAAAATGCTGAATGTTGGAAAGACTGTAAATCATATACCAGTCTTATGTTTACATTTGATTGCCATGTTTACATTTTATCAGTGCTGCACTTTAGAAATGGAAATGTTGTGAGTGTTGTACTGAGCAAAATTTCGTTTTGTATACACTCTGTGTGTCTAAAAAACTGGCACTGGCATCCCTAAGACAAGAAAAACCTTCATGTAGTAAGGACTATAACATTCAAGACTTGATGCAGACTCACGTTTATATTCACACTACACAGGGTGCAGTAATTACAACAAAAACAATTCCAAAGCTTTTACATTTGTTACTTTAAATGGACCACAGTTTATGCTTCATATTGTCTGCTTCATTTGAGCATGTCCAAAGGCTCATCCAAACTGGTAACATCTGGTCCACCTGAAAGTGATGGTATAAGCTCAAAAGAGCAACCCCTGGATTGATCACTGCCTGTTAGTCATACTGGGCAACTTCTCTACACTGCTGATCAAGTCTGGGCAGTCCAGGGATTAGACAGATGAATTTTTAAAGTCACACAATTTACACCGATATTTAGACCACGCCAAACGGCTTCAATCGGTGATTTTACTGATCATGAAGAAAAAAAGTCATGAAGAAAACTCATCTTATGGGGTTAATGTTAAGACTTTGGTGTTAAAATGTAGTTACCGTATTCATCTTCATGTCTCTACTAAACTATGTAACCCCACAAGACAGTTTAAGCTATTTTGTCTTTGAATTTTAGTTAATTTTCCTTTCTTTTCATCTTCCTTTTCATCTGACAGTGACGTTGGATGAAGGAGTTTTTCCTGCAGCCAGAGGGTTTCAGTGTGGTTGTGCCCTTGGGCAAGACACTTCGCCTGCATTGCCTGCTGATGGTGGTCGGAAGGACTGGTGGAGCCAGTGTACGGCAGGCTTACTTTAGTCAGTGAGCCCCAGGGCAGCTGTGGCTCCAATGTAGCTTGCCCCCATCAGTGTGTGATTTTAAAGCGCTTTGGTCAGGTCTCCTGACTTGCCAAAAGCACTATATAAGGCAGGGGTGGGCAATTCCAGTTCCTGAGGGCCGGTATCCTGCAACGTTTAAATCCATCACTGGTCCAACACACCTGAATCAAATGGCTGTGTTACCTCCTCAGCATGCACTAAGTTATTCCAGAGTCCTCTCAATCATCTAATTACTTGATTCAGGTGTGTCCAACCAAAGGCACATCTAAAAGTTGCAGGATACCGGCCCTCAGGAACTGGAATTGCCCACCCCTGATATAAGGAAAGGCCATTTACCAATTACCATCTTCCACTTGAATACAGTGTTCTTACAGCCCATCACATCGTCTCCTATTGCATGCAGTAAAGGGCAGACCGTCTCACTGCAAATAAACCCTTCCAGGATCCAGATGCATCAGTCATAAATGCATAGCTGTACCGGTGCTGTCTTTTGAAAGGATTGGGATCAATCTGACTTCTGTAAAACTGGATTCTGGCATGGTTAAAATTGGCCCAAACGGTTTGTTGAGAAGGCACTCTAAAAGTGCAGTTTTACACTGAACCCCATCACACAAAGAAGTTAAGTTTATCAGCATTTCTCACCCAAATAAACAGTAACCAGGACTATCCAGGTGTGATAATATAATTAGATACCTGCATAAAGACTAGCCTTTTGGGGTAACCATGTCTCCATGACAACTATTCTCTGGAAGGCTTTTGCACAAAACTTCACCACAGGTGCAAATAATAATAAAGGGTGCTCTCTTTAGAGTTATAGCTTGTTAGCTGGCCTTTATCAACAGCTACAACTCTACGTCTGGTTTTGGTTTAATGAAAACTTGACTTTCCCACTTTCCCTATAGTTGTACTCTGTAGGGACCTATCTTTAATGTTTTGCAAGTTCCTCAATGAAATAAAAGTGCATAAACATCTCTGTTAATTCTCCCCCCACTGGTTCTGTTTTTTTTCAACACCCATCTGACTTTACTGGTTGTTGACTTCCATACTCAGAGGTTATTCTAGAGTTGTGTCAAAGCCCTCTCTTAGTCAGCTGCCCATTGTTTTTACCCTTCCCCCCTGGACAACTGTCCTGAACCAGGAATAGATGGGATGCCAGTCAGAGAAACAAGTGTAAGTATGGCAGTATTTTTTCAATCATATTTTCAATCAAGTTTGATTTTTTGATGTATATAAAAACAATGTATGATTAGAGGAAAATGTGGTAGATAAAGAATTAGTCTAGTGTATTGTGTTCGTAGCAAAATTCGGTAATGTGAAGGAAAATTCATAATGTCTGTTATACTTCATTTTTGCATTGCATCAGATGTTTACCACTTCTTAGCACATGAGCCACTCCTTATTAAAGTAATGGAATCATGCATAGTGGGAAGGCAACCAAGACAAAACTTGTCAGCGCTTTGTCATGTCACAAAAGATATTCAGCTCACCACAGCTCTGGCAATGACAGTAAACTGCCTTTTAAATTAATAAGTTATTGCATTATGGCACAAAGTTATCACTTAATCTTAATAAGCAGCCTTAGGTGAGAAACGATCTGGGAACATTATGAGTCATGCACAAAAAAGAAGCTTACCTTGGATAAATTTGCAAGCTGGGGGGACTTTTCTGACAAGAGCTTGTAATGTCAGCCACCCTTAACCCTCTCTCCCCCTACGACTTCAGCTGGCCAACTAAGAACCCAGGCTAGTAACGGGGGCAGATAGCCATTTGGAATGAAGGCACATGACACCAGCTGCTCGTTTCACGATTCGGCACTTTGATTTGAGTAAGTTGGTAGTGAGTGATGTGGCCTAATTCCTACATATCTGGGCAGGGCGCTTCTAAGAAGAGAAAGTAAAATGAAAGCATCAGATGGAAAAAGCACTAATGCACGATCACATGCTGGCAAAACCACAAACCTGTCCTTAAGATACATTGCATACAACTCTTACATTTTGTCATGTTACAGCTGCAAACTTTAAAATGTTTTATTTAGCATTATATATATTTTTTTTGATAAGCTCAAACAAATCAAAAACTGCAAGCTATGAATAAAAGGACAAATAATGTTCAGTAAAAAAACAAAATCTAAGATGTGAAATTCATTTCTATGCATCTTAAAAGGAGTAGATTGTGTAAGCTTTGGCTGAATTTAAACACAGATGGCTTGGAGTGGGCATAAACAGATGTGCAGTGTGCATAAACAGTGGTGCAGTGTGGAACATCGTTACCTTGCAGCAAGAAGCTCCTGATTTTTTATCCTGGCCTACTGAGTTTTTGCATGGGGTTTGCATGTTCTCCATATGCATGCATTGGTTCTTTCCGGACACTCTATCTTCCTCCCTCAGTCCAAAGATGCCCTTAGGTGGGAGAGTGTGTGTGTATGGTTGTATGTCTAGTGTTGCCCAGCAGTGGAATGGTGACCTGTTCAGGGCGTACCCTACCTTTGCTCAGAGTGCTGGAGATAGGCACCAGCCCCCCATGACTCTGAAAGACAAGCAATAGTAGATAGACAGATGTGTTTTGGAGTTTTTCTGTCCATAAGTTTTCCGCATCTAAAAACTACGATTTATGCTTATTTTTCTGCAGAACAACAAAAATTCCGTCAAACTGGATTGATTTTCAAGAGAATCTATTGTTACAGATTCTCAGTTTTTATCTGGACTTTGACTGGACCAATTTTACAAAGTAGCCTAATATGGTTCAATCTATAAAGTTCTTTTGTAGCTTTGACTGGAAATTTGAGATTAGAATCGAATAGAAAAAAATTCCTTTACTGGAAATTACGATGTTTACAGGTTGTAATACTGAAAAGTTAATCTATTAGCAGTTTAAAAATCCTTGGAATAGTCTGACAGATTTTACTTCCAATATTGTCTTGTAATGTGCTCCATACACTGTTTCATTAAAAATGGCCAGCTTTCCTTTACTTGATCAGGAACCTTTTTTTAAATATCTGTAGAAATAGTCTTCTTACACAAATAGAGTGTAAATTTCACCCATTGTATTTTAAGATCTTGTATTTTAAGATTTTTTAAACAACATATATTGATGTATATGTCTTTTTACTTTTACTTTTTACATTTTACTATGATTCACTTTCTGTTGCTCTACCTCATTCATTTCTACTACAAAATGTTTACATTTGTCTGTAAAAGGACAAAATATCAAACGATCACTTATTTCTAAAGTTACTATAGGATTGCTATGTTCACAGGTGGTGCACAAATACAATGAAATTTTATAGAATGACATGAGAAACCTTAGCTGCTGAGCATGTCTTGGTTTCATTTTTTTTAAACCAGATTCCACATCCCACACCCACTCCAACTCAAATTCTTTCTCTTTGAGCTCTATTTTCAGTATTTGAACACCTGAGACACTGCAGTGAGTGCTTGGTAACAATCTCCAAAACAGAATGCAGCCACAGCTTCATCTGCATCCAACCCTTTTATGTGGCATCATCGTTAAAACATAATATGTACAGAATTTGCAAACAAGAGGAATCATGCCCTATAATATGTACTCGGTTATCGGATGGCTTCTGCAAACAGGCCAGGCTAGAAAGTGAATGTTACTTGCCAGGCTGTCTTAATGTGCTTGCTTCAGGATATAAGCATGCGTTTTCAGTGATTTATAGATGTGAAGCAGTCAGCCACAAGGCCTGAGGCTGAGGCAGACGGAGGGAGCGAGCAAAACAACAGTACTTAATTCAAGTCTGACAAACTTTTGTGCAGAGATTCCATATGGGCTTCTTTATCAAGTCATTCAGATTAAATTAGTTTTTGCTTTTCCACAGCTGGATGTTGTTTGTTATAAATGCACAAATTTCACATTAACAAAGCAGAAAGAAGAAGAAAACAGTATCTGTCTTAGTTAACTTCATGCAATAACTCCCCATGCTGTTTCTGCTTTGCTCGGACAGCCCAGATAATGCATCTTTGTAAGTTTTCCCTGGGAAAAAATGCTTCGGAAACAAATGTGATTTTCCAATAAGGGATTCTTAATCCAGCATGCATTTTTTATTCTCAGAGTTGTGAACTTGTAAAATCCTTCATTGTCTGCACAGGATTCTTGCTGTGCTGTTCTTCCCTTCACACCAGAGGCTGCTTGGTCCAACCTTTTTGGGCTGGCAGCTGTTCACACAGACAGCTGCGCTGGCCATTCATCGAAGCCCAGAGGCAATTAAGAACAATAAAGGCAATCTTGTGTTTTAGTTTATCCACTGCTATTCCTGCACATAATCTTCCCTGTCATGTATCGATAATCTTCTCTGTACACACATGCTAACTTGTTCTAAGGCATTCATAAGTGTTAGTAAACAGTCACAATAAGAAGAAGGCTTTTTTGTTTTATTTTTTGTTGATAAAATCCCCAAATAACAGTGATATCGCAAGGATGGATTTGAGGCATTATTGAGGCCAGAGCCAAGAGGAGCCATGTAATCTCAAAGATTTACTGGTCCACAGATTTTTTCCATATCTTTTTCACTGGAGGTATGTGGCCACACAAAGTCTGACTGGCGTCGCTGTGGCATTCAGCAGAAGGTTAAATCGAGCCGAGGCCACGCTTTGTGCCACGAGCCCTGATGCATTCTTATACATCCATGCGCACGTAAAAACAGGCGTTCATTCAACAGCTCGCATGCCCACTTGTGCTTCTGTCTCCCAAACGTGCATACAAGCACCCAGTGTTCGGGCCTCCAGTTGTTCTCTCCTCTCACAGCACACAGCAGGTGTGAGGTGGAGCTGGATGGTGAGGCTGGGTGATGTGCAGTCCTTAGAAGAGCTTTTCTATTGTTTATAACATGGGTGTACTTTTGGAATTGCTTTGGAAAATTTTATGGGATTAATCTTTTGGCTTCAGCCTTCAGCTTTTGATCCACGGTAGCTCAAACGGCTGTTATTTAGGGACTATGATTAAATTAGATTTGGCAGGTGTTACAGATTCAGATTCTGTTGGCTCTAATTTTTCATGTAAACTATTTCAACTTTTCTTTTAAAATAAAATTAGATTATCTCTTTGGTTGGTTGGACTGCCGTACAGATTGAGTGCGACTTAAATGTTCATATAATCAATTGCTTTGCCATCAGACAAAGATCATTTTTAAACAGATTCTCCTTTAGGATTTGGTGGTAGAAAATAGAAGTAATTCTATCTAATAAGGGAATTATTCTAGGTCCAAAAACCCCAAACCATGCTAATGCAAACACTGTGTTTGACTATAAATATGATGTTATTTTCTTCATGTTGTTAGTTTTATCACAGATGCAATGGGACTTGACCAAAGCACTATATAAGTACAAGGCTGTAATTTAAATTCTACTTATATAGGACCTTTTGAGACACCACAGAGTGTTTTACACAAGAAAAAAAAATACCAAAACCATTAACAATTTTTATGTCTGGTTTTGCAAAAGCGGTTCCACAATTACTTGTTTATAACAGCTTTTTTTATTGATGGGAGAGAGTTTCAGATTCCTAGTGTTACTGCTGACTAAGCTTAGCTGCCTTTAGCCTTCATTTTCTAATCTGGCACAACTAGCATCACAAGACCCTTAAGCGCCTGCCAGGATATGCATTTAAATGTCCGGAGAGGTGTGCAAGATAATGTCCATTTAGTACGTAATAAGTTGGAGTTAAGGGAACTAGAGGCAGGATGAGGAGATGGGACTCACGAGTGACAAGAGTGGCACTGTGGGTAATATCAACTACCAGCCAAGTCAGCATGGGAGCATGCAGAAACACTTCACAGACAGGCCATATTTACAGCAATACACCGGTGATGCTGTAACACTGTCTAATATCTGATGTTTTACCACAAGATCACAGCGTATATTCTATAACAGCACAAGCAATGTGTCAAGTAAAGAAATAGGTGCTTTTGCCTTCTTCTTCTACTAAAACTGAAACAACTGCTACCTGTGCATGCAATGTCTATTGACGTCACATCCCTATGACTGCTGGGGAAATTAGGCCTGTTGGAGCGTATTATGCAGCAGGCAGCCAATTCAAGGCAATAGAAAGAAACATGGGTGGGCTCTATGGTTTAATGCTTATTCACCCATTATCATTAAAAAAAATGGGCATGCAGGTGTATTTTTTCACAATTCATGCCTCTAGTTCCTTTAAGATCTATGATATCGGACAAGGTTTTATCCAGTACCGGTGGGTTGCCAGTTGCCACTCCATGGGTAAGACCCTTTAGCCACCTTGTATGCTGTTGGTGGTTTGGTGGCACTGGCTATATGGCATCCCTGCTTCTGTCAGTCTGTTGCATGGAAGCTGTGGCTACATTATATTATAGCTTGCTACCATGGATGTGTGTTGAATGATTCAAGGTAGCGTAAAGTGTTTTGAGTCCTCTAACTTAAAAATGCGCAATAAGTAGGTATAAGTATTAATGTCTGTTACAAGAGTGGGAACTCAGGGTAGCTGAACTAGAAGGGAACTATTAAGCTGAAAACATATGAAATTTGTATTTTGTGTTTCTAGTCCTTATCTTTGTCTAATTTCTAAAGTATTTGTTACTGTAACAAGAAAGTCAAGACCATAAGAATCAGCAAGGAGGTGAAATACCTATGGTATGACTGGCCAAATGTTTTCCTGTTATGAACATAACCACTACATAATGAAGTTTAAAGCAGTTAAACAAAAATCATTTGTGAACAAAGTAATATTACAAAGTAATTATAGCATGATAATGTAACTATGATCACATATTGTACACAATGATCAAAGGATGGACATTATTGTATTAATTACTAATTATTAATTTTAGAAAATACACTTTTCAATTCATCCCATCTTAGATTGTCAGTTATACTTTTATTGGTATTTTTATTCTCAATAAAAAAAAAATACAAGCATTTTTGGGCAATGGTTTTGTCAAAAGTCTTTATGGGATTTCCTTGATGATTCTGGCTTTGGTTTTGGCTTTCAAAGCAGATCGTATCAAGAGCCTGACTGTCTGATTTATATCCCCTTAATGACACCATATCAATACTCTTACCTACTTAGAATAATAACATACATTATCATTTAATCTGTTCTGATTAGAAGGATTTAGTGATAGGCTGCATCTACAAAAACTCAAATCAGGTATCGGCACAGAATCTCATAAACCTGTAACGTTTTTTTCTTTTTTTTTCTTTTACATATTTAAACTAATATTATGTATGAATTGCTTTCATCTAGCCGTGAAACAAGACTTGCAGCAACAGTAGCCGGTCTATGTCAAAAAGCCTCAACAACACAAATGTAAGTGATCTAAAGGAGACTCTACAAGCTGGCTAATACTGTGACAAAAAGTTAGAATTCACCAGGGCTTTAAAAGCTACTAAACCAAAGTAAAGATACCGTCCTGTAACAACAAGATTGGTATATGTTTGCAGGATTTACTGTTATGCTTTCTATTGTAACGAGCAGCAATAACTTCAGCTTCCTATTTCAAATCTTTCTCCTTTCTTTGCCCGATGTTTGTCTTCTTTTATTGATGTCTCTAGTTTTGTTTTCTTTTAAGTTCTCTTTTTCGCTTTCTTGGTGGTGAAACCATTTCTTGTGTTGCTGCTGCTTAATGCATGGTCCTGCATTGTGCTGCATTAGCGCAGACTTTCCATTGTTTAGTTAGCGTCTCCGAATGATCTTCGCCGCAGCCTCTCAATCACACTGAACTGCAAGAATAGGAAAAGCATTATTATTCCGTGCATTAGTACTAATTTATCCCTCACCGCCCACGGTACTTTCAAGATGGTAGACTGTCATGGGTAACAAGCCTTATGTGTTAACTAGAATTCTTTGCTTATGAAAATGAATCTGATGATTAGTGAATGTAATAATACACCAATAATAACAAGTGTAAATGCGGTCATTGATTTTTGCAATTGTTGCACAATATCCCTTCAACACTACATGCTGGTGTGTAGCCAGTTATGTGTATGATAGAGACACTTCATTGTGACGGTACCCCAAAATGAGCCTAAATAAGACACATTAGGATCTGTTCTCCAACTTTTTGTAAAACATAAGAAAATACCCAACAGCAGGATCTGTAAGTGGTGAACTTAGAGAAAAAGTTCAATCCAAATCTTAACAGACCCCCAGCAAACACATAATCCACCTCATATATTTGCGTTGGGCGGTGCAGGGAGAGGCATAGACAGAGCGTTATGGACAGGAAATGGGAGGGTAAAGCAGCTGTGGAGCAAATAGTTTCAAATAACCTAAATCCTACATTGTTAGAAGACAGGAAGTGCTGTCCATATGATGTGGAGATTTTAGACTTCCTTTAAAGTCATGTCTAATTATTGTTGGGACTAAAGGGGCCACCACCTTCTCTGAATCTCCACATGTTCAGCAACACACTGGCTGTCAGATGTGCAAAAGCAACATCCAAAGGTACACAGTAGAGGATACTGTAAAGCAATCAGTAACAGTTCTATAGCTGGAACACAGGAATTCACCTTTTTTGTGCTTCGCTTCAGTCCTCGGGCTGTCTTCTTTACCTTCTCCTTTGCTCCAACCTTATCATACTCATTGTTTCCCCTTCTTCTCATTTGTTTTCATTTTGTCCTCAAGATGGATGAATACTTAAGGAGCTCTAACTGCTTTTGCAACTGCTCGTGCTCACGTACCGTGAAAATTCTGAACAGGGCCCATGGAGCTTCAAAGCTGACCTGATTATTCCTCAACCTCCCTCTGCTGATGGGAAGAATAAGAAGGAGCAGGGAAGGCAGGAGGGGGTACAAACACAGATGGACAAACAAAACCAGGGGAAGTCAAAACTGAAGCAGATGTGGTCATAGTTGTTGACAGATGGGCAGGTGAAGGACATTAGAAGAAAAAAGCTTCACTTCATTCTCCTTCCCAACTCCAACACCTGTTAATATTTGCCCAACAACAGCGGTGGCACCAGCAAGAGGAATAAAAAAATAAAATAAAAAAGGGAGCAACCAAAAAAAGAGAAAAAAACCCCAATGACATCACAGGGTATTACAGCGGGGGTGGGTCTAATAAAGCCCCTCTTTGGCCTGGTTTGTAGGAAAGAGCAGGAAACTGAGGCAGAAGCAATTTGAGAAGACGAGGCCTCCGTCTGCAGCTGTACACTCGTTTTTTCCTGTCCAGCTACACAGCTGCATGGCTGAAAATGCTGCAAGTATTTACCCATGACCTCTCCTCTACTTCTTGGTCTGTGGCATGTTAATTAGAAGCATGTATTAAAGGACAATGAATGTGGAAATCTGCAAAATGCATAATTGCAATAAAAAAAGACTAAACTGTGACAGATATGAATTCAGGCCCCCATTCATGGAAGCAGACTTAAAAGTTTATATGGTAAAACAAAATGTTCAGGATTCATTAAATGCTTTGTCTTTGGTGGGCTGTGTTCTGTAGTGTTAAAGAAAGATGATTTATCTTCAGCGTTCTTTTACTGCCAGATTGTGAACAGCTTTCTCCTTTGAAAGGCTGTGCAGCGCGCAGCATCACAGTGCTGCAATTATTTTAACAGACGGCTCAATTACAACCCACTGATACCCTTAAAGTCAGAGAGGTGCTCAGGAATGCTCCGGTCTATGGGGCGACCGCTTAGCATCAGCACACAGCACCATCAGCTCCTGGTGCCCCACAGAGAGATGAGTTTTGGGGGGTGGAGATCGGCAGGGTGTTTGCAGATCCAACCGGAGGAGGAAGAAAGGTGGAGGTGGTGAGGGGTTTGGGTAATATGCAGCACCACTCTGGGAGCTAAGCCCTCCGCCACGGCACTTTTGTTGCCAGATCACATCCAGATGTGGTGAGTGTGTCCAAACAGGAATGACTGTGTGAAGGCAATTTTCAGCAATTTGTCAGACTTTAGAGAAGCCCCTCGCCTCGCCCCACCCACCCATATACCCCCACCGCTGTTCTTCTCCTTGTCTCCTGAAAGACAAATACAAACGTTAGAGGAGCAGCGCAATCATTTCAGACAGGCTCCCACCAAGGCTGCTGCATATTGTGCCTCCAGCGCAGTTGTGATGAGAGATATACAGTGCAGTCTGAAGAGGAAAAAAAAGGGGGCAAGAATGGGCTTGCAGCACTGACAAATAACCACCCACCTAACTTTCATGCATCAGCTTTACTGAATCTCCTGATCAAATTTTTACTGCAGATTCATTCACTCTTTCATCGTAGAGGCCAAATCCCTGACAACATTCACACACCCTGAATCCATCATCCTAACTCGCACAGGATAACCAAAACAAAGTGGGAGATGAGTAGAGAAAAGGTAGTTAATCTCTCTCTGCAGACGGGTTGTTACTCACAGGTTCCACTTCAGGTTTTTGTAAGATGTTTGGACCTATTTCACATTCCCTTTTTTTTTCTAAATAAAATTTTATATGAAACACAAAGTAGTTCATTGATGTGAAGAAGAAGAAAGCTGTTTAAAGGATGAAGGAGCTTAAGACTGTTCACATTAAGGCTAGATATGTCTTTTGAAGTTTGTTTCCACTAAATCTGTAAATCTAGTGATTGATCACTTTAACTCATGACATAAACTGAAGTGAAAATCAGTTTATATACATTTTCATAAATCTTGCCCCAATCTTTACTTGATTTGGAGTTTGACTGAACCATTCTAACAAGAACAGAATCTAAACCATTTGTGTAGTTTAGGGTCCTTCAGCTATGGCAAGTTTTTAAGAAGACTGCTGAAATAGGGAGTTGGCTCGGAGCTCGTCTGCCTGGCTGTGTGTTTCCTGGACGGGGCCAACTTTTACAGTTGCCTTTTGTATCTCTGCTTCTGTCTCCTTGAACCCCAGTCGGCCTCGGCAGATGGCCGCTCACACTGAGTCTGGTTCTGCTGGAGGTTTCTTCCTGTTAAAAGGGAGTTTTTCCTCTCCACTGTCGCTACAAGCATGCTTAGTGGGATTGCATTTGAGTAAAGTAAGTAAAGTAAACTTTATTTGTATAGCACTTTTCACAGACAAAGTCACAAAGTGCTTCACATGATAACATAAAAACAACACAAGTAAAAACAGATAAAATGCAATAAAAGCTATAATAAATAAGGGAATAAAACAACACGCTATGTGCTTTGAAAGGCTAGTGAAAACAGGTCTGTTTTTAGCTGCTTTTTAAAGATATCCACCGAGTCCAGAGAGCGCAGGGACAGGGGGAGTTCATTCCAAAGACGGGGTGCCACCGCTTTAAAGGACCGGTCTCCTCGGTCAATGAGTCAATGATTCAATGCAATCAACTGGTTTTCCTTAGATAGAAAACTTTCAATCAATTTGACTGTATGATCTGGTTGAACTGTAAAGTGCTTTGAGATGACATATGTTGTGAATTGGTGCTATATAAATAAACTGAATTGAATTGAAATATAAATCCTTTTACTGATCATTCTACTGTATGTGTTACCATGGTGATTCCCTCTTCAAAGAGATTTCCTTTATCATTTTTTCTTACTTGTCAGTATATTTTCCAGTTTTGTATCCACTGACCAAGAGAACAAGTGATGTTTTTCTTCCACAGTTAAAGGAAATTGGCTGGTATGTAATCCACATTGCTTATAGTTATCCTAAAGAGAGATTTTTACCTGAGCTGGGGTATCTCTTATATTTTACCAATGTTTTAGCTGTTATGTTTTTTATCTGTACTGTTTTACGTTTTATTTATTTATCTAATATCTGTACAGCACTTTGGTAAGCTGTGGTTGTTTTTAAGTGCTTAGCAAATAAAATTGGGTTGGGCTGGATCTCTTCAGCCTTGCGATGGACTGTCCAGGTTGTACCCCGCCTCTCGCCCATAGACAGCTGGAGATAGGCACCTGCACCCCTTGCGACCCCGCTTGAGATTAAGCATGTCTGAAAATGGATGGATGGATGGATGGATCTCTTCATCTTCAAGTTACAGTGAGCCTCCCTGCGGCTGTGATTGGCCCACTCAATTTCGATGGAGGGTCTTGTAGTGGTCATTTTTTTTTTTAAGGAATGTCGGTTTATATTTTTTTATTTAGCAAAAAAGAAAAAACTCAGAATTTACTCTCCCTCCACTGCAAAATTGAAGATTCATTGGTTTGGTCTTTTGGATTACAAAAAAAAGTGTTTTCTATGTGATATGTGCATGTATTGATTATTTCATCTTTGGACCTGCAATGTAAGGATCTTTCTTACTTTTACAGAGCACTATGTCTATTTTTACAACAACAGAAAGTGCAACGTTGGTTCTCAATCACTTTTTGCTTTCTCCCCCCCCAGTCTCCATAACCTGTACAAACACAGTTCCCACAGTAGACACCCAAATGCCCCTGGGGTCCTGCTCTGTCTTTTTTTTTTTTTTTTTTTTACCCCTTTCAACATCCGCAGTTGCCCCTCACATGTCACTGCATGTGAGCAGGTCAGTCTGCTGACACAGACAATAAAGTATGGTGTGATGTACGCTTACAGCTGCATTTATTGGCACAGGATCTTGGTTTTGAAGACACTGAAGCAGGCGAACAAACAAACAATGAGCACGAGAAAAAGCACTGATTACGTTTAGTGCAATACAGCAATCCCAGTTGGAGGTTAATATGCGATCATATGGTGTGAGTTAGCAGCTGAAACACCTGTGGATTCCCATTGGTTTGAATCAAAAGTCTCTGTGAGGGATTTTTCTTTCTTTCTTTTTTTTATGAATCCCACCCACCTAGCCATGGCTCTCCCCCATTCCTTGAGTCACAGTTTTGGAAGGCAACAAGTCTGTGCCATGGGACCAATGAAAGAGACAATTGTGGGAAGGTTTGCACAACGATTCTGCCAGTCATGTGTCTCGTTATTGCCTACGGGAGCTCAAATTTATCACTAACGTCTGTTTTAATTTGTTGCCTCATTGCTCTGGAATCCAGAAAAAAAAAAAAAAAAACAGCTGCGAGTCTTTTATAAAATCTAGACAGTCTTTTCTGAAAAGCAAGAAGACATTTTATAGGGTTTATTGGAATATTTTGATATGTTAGGTTGCAAAAGGAAGCTTCCATATTTGGTAGCTACACCTGCCATTTCACTCACTTGATTCAACACCTTTAGTTTCATCAGTTACAAATGATCCAAGAAAGATCACATAGCATAAGGCAGACAGTAAAGTTGTCTATGTTAACTGTGCAAAACATGTTTAGTGTGTTTTCTGTGTTACATGTGACTGCCTTTGCAGCTGAAAGATGAACTACAGAAGTGGAGTTTCCTCATTTCTGGAATCTGTGTGGGTGGAAAACTGGCTGCACATGAGCACTGCTTACAATTTTTTTTCTTCTATTAATCTGTATGTGTTAGAGTGTGGCTGTTTAAGATAACAGTGAATCCAACTTATGTGTGGCATTGTTCATATGTTTGAATGTTTATTTCATTGAGTCATGACTTCATTATTTTTTCTGCTTTGTTTTGAGCCACAGGCTGTGGTTTGGCTTGCATCTGTGCAGACCAGATGTGAGTAGGTTATCTAGATTCTGATGTCAGTGTGTGTGTGATTAGTATGCATCATTTGGCATCGCAGAAACAAATACTTACTAACCATTTCTTTATTGTGTATTTTAAAATATTTTTGTTCTTGCTGGTGTGATGAACCTCCATGTTCTTAAATATTAATGTTTTTGAATTATGTCGGCATGCACATCATGCATTTACAGTATGTACGCAGCCTGATGGCATGTGTGTGAGAGAATATGTTATGGTTATGTGCCTTACTCCTATGTGTATGTGAGGTTTTGTGTGTGTGGAGAACTGCTGCAGCTGCTGGACACCACCTGTGGCTGCTCCATCCTGGGGGCTTGCTGTGGCAACAAATAGTCCCTCTGGGCTCCCAGGGATTCCAAAATGGTGGAGCACATGCAGGAGCATTCCTAGAATAGACACATCCATATGATGCACCTTTAGATTTTTGTTAGCACTGGGGAAACTATCTTAAAGTGGTTAAGCAATGTTCCAGAGTCTCTTCCATCATTTTACTTACGGTCCTTTTGCATATTGGATTGTTTCTCCCTAAATCGACAGATGTCTATCAGCTTCTCCGTGATATAGGCGGTGACAGAAGAAGGTATATTTGGAGAAAAAAATCCACAGATAAACAAGCAGCACCGTGTTATTCTGCAGATCTTCAGATTTAAAAGCCAAAAGTTGGTTAGCAAAATTATGAGGTTCAAAAAATGCAATCTGAGATTATAATTCTTGTATTAGCAGCAAGAAAGTTTTAGTGTCTCAGTAATTTGTTTGCCATTGTATTAAATTCACAGAGTTGTTATTTTTTTTTGCCTCTTTTGATCTTCTGAATCAATTTGCAAACAGCTAAACAATAGTCACACTTAATAACCTCAAAATTGGATTACGCATTACTATATATATATCAAAATTAGATTAGAAAATGAAATAAGTGTAGCAAATAGCCATGCAAAAATTGTTGTATGCCTTTTGCTTTATTGCTGTTAAGAATAAAAAATGATAAAAAAAAATACTTGCATATCCTACCCTCCTTTTTGATATTTTTATGCCAAAAACTTGACAATAGATGTAAGGTGTGTGGTTAAATTCATTACAATATTTATCTTTTCTTTTGCAGATAAATTTAACTTTTACTGAAGCACATTTTTACCTATTCCAGACATGCTTTGCAGGATATTACATTTTAGCTCATCATTGTTTTTTCTGCTGTGCTGAAATGGCAGACAGGTTTTTGGGGTGTATGTGTTTGTAATTTGGAAGTCAGTGGCGGGGGTTATTGGTGTCACATCCCACAATGCACCACTGAATTCCTTTAACATGTGGTGAGTCAGGAAAGGGGCGGTTGACCTATGCCTTCCCATGAGCCCCTTGGGAACAGCTTTGCGAGGTCTCTCCAGAAATCTAGGATCAGTGTACAGGCTGCTGTGCTAGATTGTGACTGGAATTGTAATCATGTTATATTCCTGAAAGCTTCTTCTTTTTTTTTTTTAAACGTTCCTTTTTTTTTGCTTTCACAACCATAAAGTATCTTATTAGGACCTTTTTTATCTTCTATTCAGTGTCTGTTTTTGTGTTTTCAGGGTTAAACACAAGACGGAGTCTGCACATGCAATCCATTATGCTTGAAGGAAAAAAGGAGAAAGTACAGGAAACTGAGGGTGAAACGTGTTGCTCTGCTCTCCCTCATTTCCTGTATTAACACATTTCTTCTCTCCATACTTTCCAAAAGTCCCTAAATCACCATATGTCCCACTATATTATCCAATAAAAATATTTAAGAAATAGCTTTGAACATCAAACCTTGTTTATTTTCTGTAATAATTATTGAATGATAAAATAAATAAAACCTTTCTAAGGAATATTTTTGTTGTACTGTGCTTTGTTTCAAATCTATAAACCCTAATGCAATTATCCCTTAAAACATAAAAAAAAAAAAAACAGGAAGTAAAAAGAACTACTTTTTACCTTTAATTTTGTTTTCAATCACTGGTTCTCAGATGCACCTGTTCAATCAGTTTACAAACACAACTCCCACTAAGGACCAATTGGTTAAAAAGACGACATGATTTACGACTAAACGACATCTACATTTGGTGAGAAGTGAAAGGTGAAAAGCCGTGATTTTCAGACTGTTGAAAAGACATTGAACACTGGGTTTGCAATGTACTTTCAATGTCTATTATAGAACTAAATTGGGGCAAAATCATACTGACCAAACATAGACCAGTTTTCAAAACCTATTTCCTTGCCTATATTTAGACCATGACGAACAGACCAGATTTAGCCTAAAAACCAACATCTAAATTATGTCTGGTGTTTGGGGGAAATAGTAAATCAGCCAATTACACTGCAGAATTTAAATGCATTAAAGCATCTTGACCAAAGAAAGATAGCTTTGTTTAACATGGAAGAAATTTAGGACGTGAAAAATCTAATTAATGTAATAAAAAGTCAGATAAATTTCTTTTTTCTTAATTTTAAAGAGACATAAAGTCATTTTTTTTCTTGAATTGGGGAGCTAAGTGAGGTAAGTAAGTTTAAAATAAGAATAAAAAGATAACATTGTCTTATTTTCAGCACATATTCTAATTATCTTATTTTAGGAGTAAAAATGCTCATTCCATTGGCAAATCATCTTATTTACCTGCTCAGATTAAGGGTAAATACACTTAATTTAGGAAATGTATATTTATTTCTGGATCATTTTTGCAGTTTACTTCTAATGTCTTAATGTACAATTATTTTACAAGATGAGAGATTCAGTGAGCAGCAGTTGTTAGGGGCTTTGATGACATCAAAGGTCAGAGGGAAGGAAAATGCAATATTGAGATGAAATTTTAATAAAAGTTTATCAAATTTGTAATAGAATTTCTTAACACATATTAAAACCATAAAGCAGCTGGATACAACACCTAACGACGAGTTAAGAGCAGAATTTTTAGGCTAAAAATGCTAAAAAAAAGAAGCTAAAAATAACCCCCAAACAGCGCATTTTTTGGGCTACTCTATAAAGATTGGAACTCAACACTAATTCTAACATTTTGAATTGAAAAAGTTTTCTGGATGGGAAGCGAAACATCTTCAAACTTGGAAAACATAGTCCAGTGGATTGTTTTTTAAAAATTTTTGGAACATTTTTCCTGGTATTTTTGGTTCAAACTTTTTTGTTTGCTTCCACTTCAAAGTTGGCTTTGTCTGCCCTGATTGTTCTTGTTGCAAACAGATACAGCATAGTTTATATCTAGATACTGTAATGAAGACAAGATCCTGATTGTGAAAACACTTTGATCCATCCATCAGGTGCAGATCCAGATGTCCAATCGCTGTCACTTAGGCCTGAAGGCGTAAGGAGTTTAGAGGCTTTAGGTCAGGGTCATAAGAAGCATATGTTGGCATTGCTTTATCATTCCCCAGAAAGGCTGTGTTTATGCCGATTAGCAGCTCCTCAGCATTTCCCTTATGGTGCAGATCATTGTGAGGAAGCGTTGAAAGGGCTGCAAGAAGTGGGGGCAGAGATGGAAGAAGTAGACAGCTGTGTAGGGGTGAATAGAAGGTTTCTTTGTGATCTCCCAACACACAAAAAAAAAAAAATCTGTGACCAATTATCTGTCTCTTTTTTTTAAGCGGGGATTTCTTCACCACTTTGGGTGGGTTTTGTACTCATGAGGAGCAGTTGTGAGATAGAATATAAGGTTGAGATCTGCGCATGTTGCTTGAGTATGAGGCAATGCTTTGTGAGTTTTAGAAACTCTCTTTCTTCTATATTTAAATCTTTCCTGATTCCAGATCTTTTATCAAAAACTGGATAAACCATCTTTGAAAATAAAGTTCATAATGTGAATTGCAAGTGGCTAATGGTAAAGAAATAGTGGACTTTACAAGAAAATAACAATTTGTCCTGCAATTGCTGCCATGCGTTGGCCCGTGTTTTAACCCCAACCCACAGTTAGAGCTTCCTATTTGTGTGGTTAGATTTCCAGCTATGCGAAAAGTGTGTCCTACAGAGAGCAGAGGAAAAGTGGTTAAGAGCAGGGAAGTTCAGGCCCAAGGATGGTTTGAAAGCCATGTGTTACAAATTAAAAGGCTAATTACAGCTTTAAAAGCCCAGTGTTTACCACTGAGCAAAGCCTTGTTAGGTATATTTTACTGTCTCCCCTGAAATTTTTCATCCTTGACAAGCTCAATTAACATTATCATAATTACAAATGTGATTGCTGCTTAATCACTCCAACCACTTTTTCTTAGCTTGGAGTATCAGCGGCAGAATCCAATAAGGCTTGACTAGTCTTCCCTGATCATTCATCAGAAAACAGGATGTAGGGTACATGATAGTGGTTTCCATTTAATGGCATGGTGAAGAATAAAAAGAACAAGGTTCCTTCAGCATTTAGACTTAAATGTGTAATTCCACAAATATATAAATACAAATTAGGATAAAGGCATCAACCTACCTAATTGGCTGCGTTTGTGTACAGATATAGAATAATCCCACTAATGGTGACCCCCTTAGAAACTATCATCTACGTTTAATCTTCAAATGTCAAAGCAAACTTTTCACTTAACACTAGCATCTCATAAAGGAGATGAAAAATAGAGCAGGAAGTCAAACAGGCAAACACATTGCTTTAAGAAACTATTTGCTATATGATTAGGATATGATGCTTTTACAAGGTTGTAGAGTTACAAAAGTATATTAATGCTTGGTTATTCTCTGAGCTTCTTTTTATACTAGAATTTGATTCAGAAATGTCAAAAAAGATGTGCAACAAAAAACTAAATATATATATATATATATATATATATATATATATATATATATATATGAAAATCACGTGATTGAAAGCTTGCTGATTGCAGAGAAGTCATCAAGGCCAGATTCATGCTTCTAGATTAAACCGACATTTGAGAACCGAAAATATGTCTCATCAAATAAATGTTTTATCTGCTTCTTCTTTTTTTTTTTTGCCTTATAAAGTTTTAGGTTTAGCTTTGATGTTTAAGGAGAGCTCAGACTGCCATGAAGTGGCGTTCTGGGTCACATGACTCAATCTGTGATATAACCAACCCTGTCAGGTTACATAGGCAAGTTTTTAAGATGGGCAGCCAACACAGAGCTCACGTTAGTGCTAGGTTCTGGATATTGACCTAAAACACATTCAATATATCTCAAGTTTTGCTACAACATTCCATTTGAGCTTTATCTCCATGCTAAGTAGAGAAATCTTCCACTGAAAAACAAACCTCTGTTCCAGTTACATTTATGCAGCTTGTAATTCTCTTTTTAGGATTGTCTTTTTTTCAACTTCATCAATTTCCTATCAGCTGCAGCTTTGCTGTCTCATCATTCCTACCTTGCAAAGAGCTTATGGGTTAAAGGTGAGGTGTAGTTACTCAACTGCCCAAGCTGTAGGTTCCTGCAGTTCCTCAAGTGTTACCCCTTTCCTATCTGTGGATTTCTTTCCCCTATGTGTCTTTTTAGGTGAGTAATGATACCCTAGTAGGGACAGATCAACCATTGTTTTTAACATAGCTCCAGTTCCAGCTCTTGTCTCTGTCATCTTTGAAATATCCAAGGGGTTTCCTAGTGCACATGAGGATGTTTGTTCTCTAATATACTCTATTAAATGTTTAAAGTGCAAACAGAAAGGTTTTTTGTAAAATATCCCTTATAATATTAAACACTATTGGACTGTCTTCAAGGTGTCTTCTATCCAGCTGTCAAAGGCTAGGACTTGATCAAATACGCAGGTTTCAGTGTAGAGAGGGATGAATATAAATGCAAATCACAAAATTTAGGATTTTGTTTGTTGCAAATGTTTTTCTCTAAGTTTACTTTTCCTTCCTAACTGATAAATGCCAGTTTTTGTTGGTCTGTTACATAAGACTATAATAAATCTATAAAAGGCTTTTTAAAGGTATGAAAATTTAAACACAATAGTTTAGCTTCTGTAAAAAAATACTGTTTTGCTGATTGCCATTTAATGTGTAGCAAATCAACAGTAAAGTTACCTAGATCTATAGATCCTGATATTGCTTTTTTTTTTTTTTTTTGTAAGGAATAGCCAATCAAAAATCTTAATTTATTGCAACAAATCTATTAACAAGTAATGTGAAAAAGGATCCTTGCCAAGTTTCATTCCTACCATCGTAAGTTAATAATGGGGACACATCCCCTGTGAATGTTTCAGGAACTATTGGAGCTACACTGCTTAAATCCTTCCAGTGCTGAGGTAGCATAGATGTTTGGTTTGCATTAGCATTAACTTCACACAGCTCTGATGTGCCTGCAGGCAGATGAACACTAAACACTGATGCTGATATCAGTGCAATGACATTTTAAGCAGTTCCCTTTAGCCCCTTATGCTTGTGGCTATGTGGATTACAACTACCAGTAGAAAACCATTTTACAATACGTACATATTGGTAAATATAAAGTAAATTGATTCTGATTTAAATCCTATGAATGTTAACAGCATTCAAAAGGAAGAAAGAAAGAATTTAATCAAAGTCATAAGAATTATAGGTTGACACTCTTGTGGTGTGAGTTAAACAAGATGTCTGAACTCACCCTTGTCTTGAGCAAGCAGAATGAGAGAGAAATGTGCCAAGTTGTAATCAATCAATCAGCAGGCGGCAGGAGGTTGGAATTGTTTTGCATTTCATCAGTTTGTTTCTTCCTGGGATTTCTCTTCTCCTTGACAGGAGGTGTCGTAAGCATACCAGCAGCTGAAAGAGGACCCACATTCCTTTAGCACACATTTCTTCGTCCCTCTTTTGTTCAAGGTTCGAGTTTGTTTAAGGAGCTTTCCTCACATTGAACTCTTTGTACAAAGGACTTCAGAAGTAGTGAGATTCCAGTAACTGATGGCCAAAACGGGCCTGTTTGGCACGAACATAACGTGGTGCTTGAAATCTGTGTGACATTATCGAATAAAGTCTCACTTTTGAAGGACTACAGATTAACGGCAAAGCCACTTGTATTGTTGCAGTTCATTTACAGCATGTGGTCACATTGTGTTGTGCTAATGTCAGGCCAATGTTACCATGTGGGCAATTTTATTGGCTTTTTGCAATTATCCGTGTCATGTGGTTTCTGTCAGACTGAACATACAAAGAAAACTTTCAGTGCTTATGGGATGAACCATTCACAGAAACCTTGATTAGAGATGTCTGACCTAGAAGAGTGAAGACTGCTTGTAAAAAGTGGACAAATCATTGGTTCTGCTTGACTAACATCTGCCCCTAAGCTTCCCAACTCCTGGAAAAATCTGAGTCTAACATTCCAGGCAGCATACCCTACTTGGCAGATGTCTTGGCATATTGTCTGAATAACAAACTTGGTTATGAGACACAGGGAGTGACTACTGTCAGGTAACTGGGTTAACAAAGTAAAAGTATAACCTGTTACCTAATTATGACTTTGGGTCAGGCAACTGTAGGTAATAGGTGCTGTTGCACATTTCCACATCTCAGTGCATTGTTCATTGAGAGAAATTCAAGTTTCCTATCTTGGCAAATTTCTGTTTCTTAAAAAAAAAATTGAGATTCTGATGGTACCTCTGCATTAAACAGCTCTGCTGCATGCATGCTGTCAGTCTGTCTGTCAGACTCAAGTAGAGGAGACAGCTGGCTGCTGATGGAAAATCTGCCAAATTTAAAAAAAATACATCTGGTGCATTTATCTTATTTCTTTTTTTAGATGTGCAAATATTTTACAATAGCAGGGATACTGAAAAGAAGGAATTTTGGTTATTCTTTCGACATATGGCTAAAGTTATTCTAAAAATAAACCTTTATTTTTTTTCTTTCTGTTTTATAATAGGGTCTAAGATTAAACTATCATCTGCCCCAAGAAAACAAAATGGGGATCTTACATTTTTTGTCCCACCAAAATAGTTATTTAATGCAGTTATTTATTTGAAATGACTTGTATTAATGAACAGCAGGAGCTGTAAATATCCTTGGTTTTAGCTCAAGGCTGGTTTCCATCCATAGTCCCGTAATTATACTACAAAAGATGCTCTATCTTCCAAGAACATCAAGTTCTCTCACAAACACTGACTAGATTGGATAGAAATGATCACAGCATTATAGAAATATTTAAATTTGCCACATCAAGGGAACAGCATCTTCAAACCTTGTCTTTCGGTCAAATTGCTACTCATGTAAATAAGCCTTTATGCTTTAGGTTTACTTGTGGAGATCCACAAGGTTCAGCGCTTAGTTCAAGACTTTTTACTGTATAAATGCTTCAATTTTAATAAAAGTATAAAGCAACATTGAATAAATATCCACTTCATTAGGTGACAGTGGCTCAGGAGGAGTTAATCCTGCTACCAGACCATTGCCCATTTGAACACCCAGTTTTTCCTGCTCTGTTGTGGTGTCCTTCATTTGCCTTGGCTGCTGGTCATAGGGACTTGTGGGGCCGATTGTAGGGTGCAGCGTCTGCAATGTAGTTTGTAAAAATGACTCATTGTACTGTGAAGTTTTTTAGGTCCTATTTACCATTTACACCGATGACACTGCAACATTAATACATCAATCATAACTATATACCGTAAGTTGTTAAGGTAAACCACAGGCATTTCTTACAGAGATAAAAACATGGTAAGTTTTTAAATTCAGACAAAATTGAAATTAACATCTTTGTTTTGTCACCAGCCCCTTAATCTGTATTGACCAGTGGTGTCAAAAGTACACACATTTGTTACTTAAGTAGGAGTATAGATACTGCAGTTTAAAAACACTCTGGTAAAAGTTGAAGTATCAACTTGACCTCTTTACTCAAGTAAAAGTGAAAAAGTATGTGCTCCAAAAACTATTTAAAGTATAAAAGTATAAAGTAACCTTTAAAAAAAAAAAAACAGCCAGATGCCACTATATGAATTGAAAGCTCAATTTTACGACTGTTTTGAAAAGTTCTTTGAGATAGAGCCAAGCATGATGGAGGTCTTGTTGGTCTCCATCTCCATATGCTGATATGCTCTGGCCTGTGTCCGACCTTTCAGACATTTCAACATCTTTTTCTGAATCCGACATTGTAGCATGGCATAGACAATTCACGTTTACAGTTTGAGACCACCTGCTTGCTTCTGATTATTTCCTTTAGCTAACCAATGAGTGTTATATGCGTTATATGACTCATCCAATTACACTAGTTTTCACTAGATGTGGATGCCGCCAATGATCTGCGTTGGAAGGCCGAAGCCCAGAGTAACGAGTAACGTTTGTTTTAAAAATGTAAGAAATAAAAAGTACAGATACTTGTGTAAAAAATGTAATTAGTGGAAGTCAGAAGTCGGAAGAAAAATAAGTAATGGAGTAAAGTATAGATACCTAAAAAGTGTACTTAATTACAGTAACAAAGTATTTGTACTTCGTTACTTGACACCTCTGGCATTGGTCAAGCCTTGGGAGTAGACAAGGAGTAAGAAAAATAAATACAATGAAACTTAAATTTCACAGGATCAAGTCCTAGTAAGAAACTGCTACGGCTACAATTCCCATGATTTCAGACGGCTACAAAACTCTGCAGACAGAAACGTTCCTTCTCTTTCCCTGCAGCTGAGTTTACACTGGGGAGGAATTATGCACAGATATCCTGATCTTACTGGCAGAATAAAATACTTGTATACTCAAAGAAACTTATGATTCAGTGTAAAGTATCTTGGCCTCTCCTGCACATGGATCAGAAAAATATTGTAAATTATCCAAAAATGAAACTGTTTTTCTAAATAAGAAAGCTGTTTTCAATCCTCTGATGTGAAAGACGATGCTGTAGGAACAACAGCTACTCATGCTGCCAAAGTAGGAGGCTGTCTGAGCAGAGATGATTGAATATTTTAGATTCATCTTAGAGGTGGGGACGCCATGGGGCTATTGCCTTGCCTTGCCCTTGAATAACTGCCAGACAAATGCACACACTCAATTTGACAACACATTGAAGTTCAGCATAGAACCCTTCCTTCCTCTTGTTGTTTAAAATGTTCCCTTTATAGTCTGTTGATAGGTATTTTACTCAATAAAAGAAAGAAAATATGTAAAAGAAAATTCCGTTTACAAGCTGACTGGACCCAACCCTTGTCTCGATGAGTATAAATGATGCTGGTACTGGAGAGTTGGATCCCAAAAGCCCTTTTTTCTTCAGCCTTGTAGCCTTGGTGGATGCATTACACTTACCTTCTCACTCACCCTATGATGCAGATAAGTTGCAGGAGTACTGACGTTTTCCTCCTGTGAACACCCTATTATACCAAAACGCTGCCAATACGCCATCATACAGTAGCTAGTAAGTTAAAAAAACAAGTTGAGTGGTCATAAAATATGTTGATATGCATTGGCGATAAGTTCTTCATAAGTTACACATAAGTTTTGCACACGTTGCTCATAGGTTTTGGATAAGCTAGAAACCACGACTTATGTGTAACTTACATTTAACGTATGTCAACGATCAGATAACTTACCTGTCACTTATGGATCATGTATGAGCATACGCTGGCATACGTTGGGAAATTAAACTTTCTTGACGTACTTGCCGTATGTTGATGTGTGGCAGCATGCTTCAGCGTATTTCACCGTGCTCGTAACTTATAAAAAAACCTACCTATAGCTAATCTAAAGTATCCAGGTTTTTGATTTTTCGTACATCAGGCATATGCTGGCCAAATCGCCAAGGTGTGACAGGGGCTTTAAAGCCTGCATATTCTGTGGGTGTACAGTTACCTAATAACACTATTTTATATAGCCATTACTGTTTAGGTAGGGGTGATCACAGTTTTTCAGCTTGCGAGCTACTTTGAGGTGACCAAGCAAGTGAGATCCCACAATAAGAAATGGCACACTTAGATTTTTTTATATGGTTTAAATCATTAATATTGTATAGTTTGTGTTTTTGGGATAAAGTAGGATAAAGTTTAATTACACTTACATTTCACCTCTATAATATATAATTTGTCTTGCACAACTACATTAAAGGTATTGTAGAGGATTTTTGTGAAATAAAAAAAACCCCCACTCTCTCCCCTTAAATAAAATGCATGTGTAAGAGCATGTCCGAGCCAATTTCTCCTGGTGCATGCTCTTTTTAATAGTATCTGTTCTCATAGTTCATCCAAGCTTATTGTGTCTGAATGTCCAGCCTAACCCCTAAATCCCTTAATCACTATATAGAGTGAGGACTATATAGAGGACATTATAGCAAACTCACTTAACTGACCATGCAAACAGATGATCACTGCTTTTTTCTCTGTTTGCCTAGGGTGACCAGATTTGGGTGTCTGAAAAGGAGGAAACTGCTGGGCCACTGACTAGACCGGATCGGGCATTCGAACCGAGCCATCAGCTCCGGGGCTGGTCCAGGTCTGGAGACAGCCAGGGACAGAGCGACCAAACCCGAGCCAGTGGTGGTATGCTTCCCCCCGCCTGCCTTACCGTGCTTACCGGGGAAGCAAGGGGCTGCGGCTACAGTCACTGGGTTGCGTTTAATTGCTCCTTCCCCCGCTGGACCAGCCCCAGAGCACACGGCTTAGTTCTGCTGCACTGTATTCACCCAAAATCCCGGACAATTTTGAAATTCCCCCCGGGCATTTTTTTAGGTATGAAAAGTAGGACATGTCCAGGAAAAAGAGGAGGTCTGGTCACCCTACACTGGTCACTTAACGCCTCCTCCACCACGCAGTGCCTGCACCATCTTAGTTATTAGTCGCTGCTGCCAGGTAGTGACATCCAACGGCGAATGCGGGCCACTGTGAAAGCAAATCCCATTATGCTTTGAGAGGAGAGCTGTCTGCACCAAGCATTCCAGCATTTATCTGCCTCTACTGAGGCCTTTCTTTTCACCACATAGCCT
The DNA here is from genome assembly GCF_000732505.1 of Cyprinodon variegatus. NCBI lineage: Eukaryota > Metazoa > Chordata > Actinopteri > Cyprinodontiformes > Cyprinodontidae > Cyprinodon > Cyprinodon variegatus. The sequence continues at coordinate 122,176 of NW_015151317.1, read as the reverse complement.
ACACTTTGTAGACACCTTTTTCTCTTACAACCATCTGCCATTTTCAAAGAACAGCAGTGAGAAAGAGAGCTTCATTGACTCTCTGAAACCGTAGCTCACCACAGGCTTGAAAGTGCGCATGGGCAGAAAAAGATAGCTAACGGGACAAGCTCATAGGATGGCCTTATGTAAACATGTCACCAGAATGATTGACAATTAGGAGAACCACTCTTTGAGATGATCCACCCAGAAATAAAGGATTGTCCTCTATACCTTTAACCCACATTACAGAATTCAACTTTGTTATATTTCTTACCTTAGTTCAATGACTTGCTCTGAATTGAATGAGCCATGGATGTATGGTCTGGAATGTAGCTGCTGACAGCCAGCTTTATGAACATTTGGAAGAACTCTTCCAAATGTTCATGAGTCATTGTGGAATGGTACTTGGACTTGATGATCTTCATGCTGGAGAAGGCTGACTCAAGGCAATTGTCAATCTGCTCTGTGTAGTGTGCATGGTCAAGTTGCACACAGGCCTTCCCTTGTGTCTTCAGCTCTGACACCAGGTTCCCAAAATGAAGTAATGAGCCTGCAGATTTGAGGGGAGAAGTTGCAATTTTCGTTTGCAAGTATATATTGATCACTGTTTTGTCACTTAAAACACAATATTTAATTTAACATATTTATCAGATCTGTTAAAAATGCCAAGTCTAACAGCCACTGACCATCATTTAGTGTCTTGTATTCTGCATGTCCAGCTGCACAGAAAAACTCGTTGATCTCCAGACTGAGCTCACAGAATCTCTGCTGGAATTTTTCTCAACTAAGCCATCTGACATAAGTATGTAGCAAAAACACAGTTACCCATATCGAGATGTGCACGGAATAGCCGTCTTTGAAGAGATCTGGCTCGAATAGAACAGGCGATGTTCATTGCTACATCATTGATCTGTTTCATGTTTAGTATTTTAGTTGATGGATTATTCAATGGTAATTCAAGAAGTCTTGGAAAGAATCGTCCTGTCTGCTCTTATCAATAAATCCATTCATGCTGCCAACCATTGCAGATGCTCTATCCGTAGTAAGAGATACCAATTTGTAAATTGGGAGTTGAGTTTTCTCAATAAAATGTCTTAATGACTAAAATATATACTCTCCTCGGATGTTGACATTCATGGGAAGTATTATTAATAGTTCCTCTTTTGCAGTGAGATCCCTAAACACCATACGAATGAAAACTCACATCTGAGATGCAATGAAAAACACTCATAATCTCTGAAGTCCTTCCACATTTGATGGGTTATATCCTCAGACATGGTGTCAGAAATTCCAGTTTGTGTGGTCTGTTTTGTGTCTGTCTCTCCCTCCACTGTTGGTCCTCCCTGCACACCTGCAGCTCTTTGGATCATTATCTGTAGGAGTACTTAAGCAGTGGACTGTCACTACCTCGACGCCAGAGTTTTGGGTACTCTAGCCATGCTTAGATTAGCTGAGTCTAATCTGAGTCTTTGTTTCACTGAGTTTTAACCTTTTTTTGTCTTCGCCTCTCAGCTGGAAGTCACCCTACAAACTGGATTTTGGGCCTTCTTCCCCTTAAAAGGATTGTTTGAGCTTCACATTGAGCAGGGGATAAATCCCCACATGTACTGTTCTCCTGGAAATCTAAATGACAGCTTGCTCCATTGCTAATCATTGTCATATCCTATCCAGACTTCCTATCTCCTGTTCACTAGTTCTTTTGAGTTCCAGATTACCCCCTTCTACCTGTTCCTCAATAAACCAGTTAAACCTTTGCCTTGCTCTCTGAGTGGTTCTCTGCATCTTTGGGTCAGACCTTTAAACACATCATGGAAATACTCCTTGTTATAATAATAATAATAATTAAACGTTATTGATCTTGCAATGGAGAAATTAACTCTCTGCTTTTAACCCATCCCCTTGGGGAATAATGGGCTACCACTGTGCGGCACCAGGGGAGCAGTGTGAGGTTAAGGGTCTTGCTCGGGGACCCAGAGTGGCGGTCTTCAGGAGTGGGGCTTGAACTCAGAACGTCTGGGGGCCAAGCGCAATGTCTTATCCACTAGGCTGCCACTCCCCCTATTATTAACAAGATTATTAACCACTCGCCTGTTATGAACAATGACGTGTCTCATCCAAAACAATACTTCGGTGGCAGCTTATGCTTTGCTCCCATTCCTGGTGAAAGTGATGCTTTTTTGACTTCCTAATTGGTCTAGAAACCTCTCTCATTTTTGATAAGTTTGTCAGTTTTTCTGCACACTGCTGTAATTTGTGCAGCTGTGGTGACTTAAAGGTCACTGTTATTGTTCTCAACAGTCTTCCCTGTATGTCAATCAAGTGAGGAGATGGATTATATACTAGAGTTAAACCTATCATACGATCTACCAATACTGCCCTAGCGATTGACCTATTGAGAACCCCTCTGTTTAGGGCTATCCCTGGTGAGTTAAAGGCCAAGCAGGGTATAATCTATGCCTCACTGGATCCATCAGAACCACAAATATAAAGCATCGGCAGGCATCGAACAACCACAGGAGGCCCCCGACATTCATATTTATTTTGCGCATTCGTGCCACCTACCTTAGCACATGGTTACGAGTATGAGCATGCAGTGAGACCAGTGTGCTGCATTTCAAATCTTATACCCGCTCGCTTAAAACTTGAAAACTAAACTAAAATGTTTGATGCAAGCTCAACCTTAATAAACTCTACTTTGCAAACTGTTCCGCTCCACTACCTTTCTGTTTGCGCTCAGTCTCATCACTATTCGCTCAAATTCAGTTGGGCGCTCGCTAAGCTCCAACTCATGATCTGATTAACCGTAGGCAAATGGATCACACCACCAGCCAATCAAGGACAGTTCGTTTTCATCCAATCATACCTCTTGCAAATATTGTGGGAGGGTTAAAACAACAAATTACAGCCAGTAATTCAAAAAACTACATCTGTAGTGACAATATATTACACAA
>NW_015151317.1:84810-117969 GCF_000732505.1 Cyprinodon variegatus | reverse complement strand
CATATTCAATACAACTCTGGGTTTTAAATAACATTTCTAGATTTTTTTGAGCCAGTAAATTACATAAAACATGTTTTTGTCTTGTGTTCAGGTGACACAAGACAAAGGTGACACCACCCTTTCTCAAGTTTTTACCAAATAAATGACTATATTGGATCAAGAATAAACTTTTTTTTTTATCTCTACAGATGCTTTGATATAGATCCATATGAGAAAGCGCCGATATTCTGTTACCAGAGGCTCTGCACCTTATATTTAGGCACTCTGGGGCATCCCGCATAACTGCATAACAACAGGGGAGAAATAATGTCTTGTCATGGCATAGGCTGAGATCATAAAACCACAGCTGTAAATACAACAAAAGTTATGAACTGTAAACATGTAGAAGAGCGTGAAAAAATCAGCAGCTATAAAATATAATAATACAGCATAACAAACCCTGCGTGCCTCAAACACCACAGTGGAGAAAGGAACATCTGACAACTTGAGGCTTGATGAAATTCACCAATAGTGACAAATTACGTCAAGGTATAAACCGAGTGCTCTACACTCTAGACCAGGCATCCCCAAAGTTGGTCCTTGAGGGCCGCTGTCCTGCAGGTTTAAGAGCTTTCCTTGCTCCAGCACAGCTGATTTTAATTGAACGCTGATTAACAGGCTTTTGCTCAACTGCAACTATCATAATCAGCTGTGCTAAAGCAGGGAAACCTCTAACACCTGCAGGACAGTGGCTTTCAAGGACTGACTTTGGGGATGCCTGCTCTAGAGCCAAATATGTCCCTAATAAGCAAAATACTTCTTGTAACCAATTCCATCTGAAATTTGGAGATTAACATCTTTATCTTTAGTTCACTTCTACTTGAAAAAATATGCACTAGGTTTTCAGTGAGCGGTTGTATTTCATATTAAGTATTTGTGCTATATGGTCTATCATTAGGTAAAATATAGCCATTTCTTCCTATATTGAAATCTATTAAATATTGACAATAAGTGCTGTTTTATTGCCTAGTAAATATTGTGAGTCATTAGTCAGATTGTACTTTGATGTTAATTAAAGTTAATTATATTTGCAGAAATGAAGTCAGAAAAAGAAAATAAATGGTTGCTTTGTTGCCACGATATCTTTATTGCTTTTATTCTTTTTTTATTCTTTGAATTATACTTTCACTGAATTGTGCTATACAAATAAACTTGCCTTGCCTTGTCTTGTAGTTGAACTATTTTTGGAGAAATTCAGCTGTCAAACAAAAAAGTTTAGTTCTTAGCGCTCTTTTTTTGACAAAAAATGTAATTGTTTTTGACAGAGAAAAAAAGACAGAAGGTAAATACATAAACTGTATTATGCATACTGGGGTTTTGAAAAATGATGTGATCGCTGAGAGACATCACATTCAGAAATTGAAACAATGGACCTGACAGGCTGTCTTGGTTTGTTTGAATGTTGCCAGTAACCATTACGTGATCTTAATGTTTTATTTTCCTTTAATCATTTCGAGGATTATCACATTTTATCACGATAATCACGGCTTTCCTCTGCTTTTTGTCTACCACCACAATGTCTGGTTTGTTTGCTATATAGAGTTTGAGAAGAGATGTCCACGTGGGTCCCTAGGCAAGACCCTTCACACTAATGCCTACCTCATACAGTGATGAGAGACAATATTATGAATGACATGCTGGCTCACACATTGCCCGGCCAAACAAGGTCTATATATATAAATATATATATATATATATATATATATATATATATATATATATATATATATATATATATAGATAGATAAATAAATAAACAGTGCTGAAATTCTATTTAATTTGTTGCTCTTGCTTAATCACCACGCCTGCCGTCCATCAACCAAATTGTGAACTGTTTTTCACTGACATCTTGGTAGTGCAACATTTAGCCATTCAGCAAATGGTGATTGACATATGAAGTAGTATTGAATGTCCCATTGTGCTTTGCATTAATACCTCGTGGTTTAAACATCTAGCAGCGATTTTGTCCAATTCCCAACTCAAAACAGAGCTTTTTAATTACCTAAATTACACTAAGCAGTGAATGTCTGTATTTTTTTTATTGTAATTGGTTTCAGTTTATTTCCATACTGTAGGGCACACCGTTTTAAAATGCGAATTTTGAATAAATTGTCAGTTTTTAAACCCCTTAGAGATTATAGAGTAGATAGAGTAGATAGATAGATAGATAGATAGATAGATAGATAGATAGATAGATAGATAGATAGATAGATAGATAGATGGATAGTTAGATAGATACAGACACTGTAATAATATGGTGAAGCAAGCACAGTATGTATTCTGCCATGCTCCTGAGTGCTATAACTGTAATGCTCTAAGCAGTGTGGCTGGTAGTTTACCAAAGTCATACTGAAACATACTGACAAAGCGCCCTGTACCAAACAAAATCCCTACAAGGTCAGTAAGCACAACCGGAATGAATCCATGTATAAGGTGCTCCGGATTAAAAGGTGCACAGTTGTTTTTTTTTGGAGAAAATTAAAGGCTTTTAAGTGTAGTTTTTAGTTCAGAAAACACCGTATTTTTTTCTTTTGTCAATTCTGTCTTATCTTTTCTTATTTTTTTCATTTTTACTTTAAGTTTGAAAAGAAAGTTTCTACCCTTATTAAATAGATTATGTGGTTTGGCCATTTCTGCAGAATGAAAGCTAAACTACCTGCAGCACAAGTTATTGGTACACCACGGAGCCATTCACAGGAGAATCGGAGGTACTGCATCAAAGACAATACAAGCAAAACAAAGAGAAGACAATCTAAAGAGGATCTAAAGTATTGAATCCTCAATCCTATTCAAGCAAAGGCCAGTACAGTAAACAATAAAATGTGAAAAAATATTGTTGACAGTATCCAGCTATACTTTGCCTGAGCAGCACTCTAGGCAGAGTATTGATCCAAGGTGGAGCTCCCCATGAATTGACCAGAGTGGCACCAAAGTCAGGATCATAATGATAGAAAGGCAATGATATATAGCAGTAGTTTGATGTGGAAATCACTAATAAGAAACATGCTTAAAACGTCCCTGTCAGGCTTTTCTATGTTCATTTGTAAACTATAGACCACTACGTCAATTTACCTGAATACCTCAACTTACATGAAACCCTTTTGTGATACGTCTTAAACAGCAATAAAACGTTTGTCTTAAAGGTGTGTTTGAGGATTTTCGCAAATTTTTTCAATACCTGCCCTCTCCACTTAAAAAAAACAAAAAAACACACAACCCTGTACCTGCTCCTTAGAGGGAATGTTTATTAAATGCATACAAGAGCCTGCATGAGCCAATTTCTCCTCGTCCACGCTCTGTTTAAAAGTTTCTGTTCTCATAGCTCATACAAGCTTGCTGTGCCTGAACGTCCGCCCTAACCCCTAAATCCTTCAATCACTATATGGTGGACTTTATAGCGAACTCTGTTAACTGACCGGTCGGACAGATGATCACTACTTTTTGTTCCCTCATTGGTCATGTAACTACTCCTCCACCGCGCAGTGCCTGCGCACCATCTTTCTTATTAGTTCCCGCTGTCAGGTAGCGACAGCGGGCCGCGGTGACAGCAAATCCCATAATGCATTGTGAGGCGAGCTCTCGGCACAAAGCATTCTAGGCTATATCTGCCTCTTCTGTGGCCTTTCTTTTCTTGTCATACACTTCGTAGTGACTTTTTCTCTTACGACCCTCGACCATTTTCAAAGAACTGCATTGGGAAAGGTAAGCTTCAATGACTGTCTGAAACGTAGCTCGCCACGGATATATGCCTGAAAGTGCGCATGCGCAGAAATAGATAGCAAGCTGTGGTCAAGCATGTAGGACGGCCTTACTTAAACATATCACCAGAATTATTGACAATTAGAAGGAGGACTTATTTAGATGATCCACCCGAAAAATAAAGTATTGTCCTCTATACCTTTAAATATAACTGAAATCCTGGCTATAGACATATAAAAGCAAACATCACTCAGGTCTGTAAGATTCTATACTCCAAGTTTGCTTCTCCTCTGTGGAAAAACTCTCTTCAGACATCTGGTCCAGTGGTACAGGCCGAGATGATGGCGATGATAGTAACAGTGGAGGGGTTTGGAAAGTGATTCCCCCAGAGACCTACTGAAGAGCAAAGATGGGCTAACTCCCACCACTCTGGGCCCAAATCGAAGCCCCTGTCTGGAATGCAATCTGCCTGCCATCTGCAGGCCTCAATGCCTCTGTTTGATATTCAAACAAACACCTGTCAAAAGTCCATGTCTCATCTCACAGGGGCTCTTGGAAATTGGCAAAAAAATCTCCACTTCTGCCCTGCACCAGAAACAGGGAGGAAATGGGGTTACTTTTTTTTTTTCATTTTATTCCAACCATCTGTGCATGTATTAAATATAGATATTTATAAAGGCCTTGAGGGACTGATACAACTTTCCACTGAAATGTCAAAGAATAATAGGCTCTTTAAGGTTTTGCCTTTAGTGAGATGTTAGCACAATAAATGATTAGAAGTTTGCTTATGCATTTCTTGTATTTTAATCAGAAGCTTGTTCTACTCATTGACCAGTGGGTGTGTGTTCTTCTCTCTGATGACTCTTGGAAGATTTTCTGCCATGGAATATTGGCCTTTGTCCTCCTTTGAGTGCTAGTCCCTGCTGTTTTCCACACAGCTCTCTATCATTCTTTTCTTTTCTCACTCATATTGAGATGAAGGCCCTGCTATAGGATGACGGAGCTGCTTTGACGGTGCTGCTTGGCAGGGGTCCAGGCCACACATCTGCCTGACTGCTGTTCCTCGTTTTCCTTCCCCCGCCCAGCAGCCCCAGTAATATTGGTTCAGTTGCGAGCCCATTTCAGGGTATGTCTCAAGGTTTGCAGATGTTTTTCCCATAGCAGCAATGATAGACTCTTGCAGAGATCTCTAGTGTGAATGACTAATGGTGCAGAGACATCTCTGAAGTCGTTGAAGAATGGATTTATCCAGTGTCATTTATCACGCTGCCTGTCAGTGCCAATATAAATGCCTGATGGAAAGCACACATTCACCTTTGATTGGAAAAGAATGAGTCGCTTCAGAAAGACTGCTGAGCATTAAAACTAAATGTGGCTACAGCATTTTGGCAATAAAAATACTTCAAACTTTTGGGAGTCTTATTAGTTCAGCCTTAATATGGATTATGTTTAATTTAGATATAAGTGCATTTTAGCCAAAGTACAGTACTGAACAATCTCTCTGTTCTCAGAATTAGTGTGACTTATTCTTTTTGTTTGCTGAATGAGTAAATCATAAAGATCTTTAGTTATTATTAGTGGCTGAATTTTAGAACGATTCTGGCCCTCCTTTCATGTTCAATTTCTTTTTTGTGCGGGGTAATATATCATACCAAATCAATAAGTAAAAAAGAGTACTAATTTGTTTGAATATAATATTTGAGATTTCACAACCTAAACATGCCTAAAACTCATCCATTCAGATTGAAATATTTAAATACACTTGAGACTCTTTATATTTTAAAACTCTTCTTGGCAAAATGAGTTCTACTTGATTAATTAATTCATTCATTTTGGTTCACAAACATCAAAAGCTTGATAGTAAGTACATTTAATCAGTTACATTTATTTATGCTACATTTTGAACAAAAAATACATTTACAAGCAGATTCTACGGCAGTGGCCAGGAAGTGCAAAACAATATTACATTTACCTCAGACGCTTTTGCTAATTTGACAAAAAAATTTTTACAAAATTACTGAAACACTTTTACATATTTGATAAAACAGTGGGACTCCTTCGGATTGACAGCATCTGGCTACCACTAACTACTTGGTCAGACACTAGAGCTTTCTGAATCATCAAGGGGGGGTTATGGAGGTCGGGAATGTGATGTCACACCACAAAGAATTATGTTTTTTTGTAAACATCCGTTTCATTAAAGCCAATCAGTATGGTCATGGTCTAAACCAACTGTGCCAAGTGTGACCCTGCCCTAAGAGACCATGCTGGACTTCTAGATTCCAAACTGTCCAGCCCTATCTCTTAGGGCAGGGTCACACTTGGCATGATTAGTTTAATAACGTTTCATTTCAGAGCGTGTCAAAAGTTAAAAAGTGACAATTTCAAAAGCTCTATTCTGACGGGATTACAAGGATCCATATGTACTAAACCCCCATTTATGTTTTTTTTTTTTCTGTGGGGTATTCAAACAGGATAACTGAAGTCTTGGTTTTCACCAAAAATTACAGACACCAGATAAATTATGTCAATTGTGCTTGCTGCCCAACATCTCAACCTGGTTGCACATTTACTTGCAGGCTAAAAATGTGTGGAAACTACATACATAACTCATGAATAGTTCAACTAATCCAGAACAAGCTTGCACGCTGTTGTCCAAAGTGACCTTCTCATGTTGGAAACACGGCCCTATCATTACCTTTTCATCATGTGGGTAAATTTTGCAATCGTTCCAGACCTACTAACCATGATGACAGTTGTGGCAGTTTAAAACACATTATAACCCCTGTTAAGAAACAAGACACTGTTGCAACCATACTGATAGGCTTTAATGTAGCTGATGTATGTAAAAACCACAATGACTTGAGCTCTATAACCCGCCCTGGACGACTCATGGAGCTCTAGTCTGACCAAGAAGTTAGTCGTAGCCAGACACTCTCAATTCGAACATGCCCACTGTTTTAGTTACACTGGTGAAAGTGTTCTGTCAAACATGTACAAGTGTTTTGAAAAGGGTTTTGGTTTGTAAAAATGAAAAGTCAAACTGGTAACAGTTTCAGGTAAAAGTAGTATTTTTCTGCAATTCCCAGTCACCATAAAATTCACTGCAGTTTACTTTTACTTGAGTAAAATGTCCTGCTTCTTTGTCTACATAAAGTAACTTCACTGAATAAAGAGCTAACAAAAGATGTACTGGAGAGAAGCTGGACACCACTTTCTGTCTCCTGAGTCATTAAGCCATTTTAAAGGTAAAGTGGAGGATGCTCTTTTTCCGGGTGGATCATCAAAATAGGTGGTCCTCCTAATTGTCAATCATTCTGGTTATATGTTTCTGTGCATGCGCACATTCGGGTGTACGTATATGTATGATGAGCTATGGTTTCAGACAGTCATTGAAGCTCACTTTTCTCACCCTGGTTCTTTGAAAATGGCAGAGGGTCGTAAGAGGAAAAAGTGTTTAAGTGTATGACAACAGAAAAAAGGCCTCAGAAGACACAATAAAAAAATTAACGGTTCAAACTTGGAATATGCTGACTACACCACTTAGAAAACAACTTTACCAACTTCAACTCCATCAATCCATCTTCTCTTGCATATTCCATCAGGTTCGCAGTGGGGCTGGTGGCTATCTCTAGCAGTCTATGGGCTAGATGTGGGATACACCCTGGACAGGTCACCAGTTTGTTGCAGAGACACAATGCAGAGACACAAAGAAAGATACAACTATGTACACACACACACCCACCCATAAACCCCCACACACCCACAACTAAGGATAATTTAGAAATGGTAATTAACCTAATAGTCATGTTTTGGACTGTGGGAGGAAGCCGGAGTACCCAGAGAGTACCCATGCATGGGGAGAACATGCAAACTTTGTATAGAAAGACCCTAGACTGGGAATAAAAACCCTGAACCTTTTTGCTTCAACTCAACAGCGCTACCAACTGCACCACCATGCAACCAACTTCAGCTCCTCTTAAAAATTCTATAAATTTCATACCTTGAAGCAACCCTAGAGGTAACAAACCTAGTGGGTGCACTTAAAGTCCTCTGATGCTTGGATAGTCCATTGGTGGTAACTGTCAGCACAAGCTCACATAACAAAAGCATATGAATGACAGAGATACCTTTAGTTTTTTTGTTTGAATAAAATACTGCAAGATCAACACCAAGAACCCCAAAGCAGACAAGAAAAAAACAAAGCAGTTTGAAGTGAAGATGGATGGTCCATTGAGAGCAATGTGGACAGGGTGAGAGGCGAGAAAGGTAAAAAGGAACTGACAATTAGGGACAACTAATCACCAAGTGTGTAGCCAAGCGCATCCCCCCACGCTGGTGCCAATGCTTGCACTGTGCTTGAACCTGTGCTGAATGCCAACGGCGGATAATTATAAACCCGCAGGGCAGGCCTCCTCTGTACACAGGGAGGATTGGAGCCTCAGCCACGGCTGAACTTCTGACCTTCTTCACACACCAAGCGTCTGTTGTGGGCTTCAGGAGGTGCAAGATGGGTCACAGCAAGCCGTGAGGCAACTGGGCAAGAACGAGGGAAAAGGGAGGAGAGGGGAGAGGGGCTAGTTGATAGTTGGAAAAGGGGGGAGGAGTAAAGTGGGGAATGAAGGGATTTGAGAAAGGAGGTGCTCAGTGGTGGGTAAGTTTTTTTTCTTTTCGGCATTCTTTGCTGAGAGAGTCCAGCCAATCTCAGAGGAGAAGGAACATCTTAACAAATCAGGGTGAAAGCAACAGTAAGAGAAATCTCCTTTGGTTATCTCCTTTGTTTTATCAGCATTCAGTCGAGAGGTGTGGTCTATTCCACACCTTTGTGTAGAAAGAAAAGCCTTTGTTTGTCTCAGCTCCTCTTTAACAGTTTACCTAACTAATCATTAGACTGTCAAACATTGTCAGTAGTTCATTAACCAAATAATTGAATATCAATACTTAGATTATTGCCTCATTTGATTTAAACATTGAGTTCACAATTTATTCGAAGAATAATAGACCTCAGAGTGAGAAAACCTAATCACAATGCAAATTATATTAAAAAAACAAACATGTTATGAGAGTTTAATCACACAACTGATCTTTATTAGGAGATTAAACCTTTTTACAAAGCTGTTCAAATAAGGGAATTTAACTATGATTTGGTTTCTCTCATTAAGACATAAATGAAATCTTTTATTTTTATTAATTTCTATTTGATTAATTTTTTCAATACACATTGTTGTAAAACCCATCTTGGATTGTCTGAATGTGGTTTTCCTTGTGTTGTTTCTAGCACACTACAAACCCCAAAATATCTAAGGTTTTTGTGATGTAGGGAATTAAATAATGTGCTCACTTTTGCAGCAGGAACACTTGTTGAATATTACTAGGATACTAAAGTCCTGACCAGGGATACAACTATAACCACTATGAAAGTAGTTTTCTACACTTTTGTTGGAAACAAATCACAAACAAACAAACAAGATATGTTTGACTAAGGTCTCGTTAGGCCCCTATATAAAATAATTCTGTGTTCAACACAAAAGTAATCATGTTCAAATTTATAAAGAAAAATAAACGTCTTGAAAGCAGGCAGCAAAACTGTCTGATTTATGTTTTAACCTTTCTTTCCAAAAGAAGCAGGGGGTTCTCTTTACATTGCTAGTTTTTATATCTGGTGTAGCACCTAATGTAAAGTTTCTCTATCAGACATTAAATCGTAGGCCTACTAAAAATTCCCTTTTTTAGACTCAGAATTACTTTTTTTCTACTAAATCACAAATTAATCAGTGTGACTGTTTACTATAGACAGTTTTTATCCTAAATCAGATGTCAGCAACCATTTCTAAAGTAATGAGTATAACTTCTTTTTTATGTATTAGTTGTGTGTAATGTGTTGGTGTCAAAGCTCAGAACAGAGGACACAGTATTCAAGGCAGTCAGACAGTCGGACAATTCAAAAGCACTACAGCGTATTTAAAAACAGGCGTACAGCAAGGATGTATAAGGCAAGATTTCAAGGATTTCATAGGTTACCGTAGGTTAGTTCATCCATTTCGCAAACATCAAGTGTTGGCTTTACAAGTCTGCATCCCTCTGAAAAGGCATAGGCAAGTATCGGGTATTGCAGGCTAACAAAAACCTCAAAGACTCCCCATTCCTAAGGGGTGGACCTGTTCTTTCTTTAGGTTCAATTTGCATGTTTTCTAAGCCAAAACCAGGCTTTTTTGGGCTACTCTATAAAGCTTGGAACTCAACACAAATACAGACATTTTAAATTGAAAAAGCTTCCTGGATGGGATGCAAAATGTCTTCAAAATTGGGAAACAAAGTCTAATTTTTAATTTATTTTTTACTTTTTTTACTGTTTTGAAATTACTATGACCTGGATGACTGAGAATCTTCAGCAGCAGTTGTTCGAGAAGAGTTTTTCAGAGTTAAGTGCATGCCAGACCAGCTTTGAGCTCAAACAGATGGCACAAATATTGCACCATATGGCATTGGGCATCGACCAATTGAAAACAAAATCATGTTGCGTCATCGTATGTTTGCATGCACAGTTGTGCGCTCAGATTTTATTATTTATTTTACTCAACACATATTATAATGAAATTTCATATTATAATTAAATTTAATATAATTATAAGTTATGTATTTACTTTCAAAACAGTAGTGATGGAGGGGGGGGGGTATTTACAGTGGGGATGACTGTGATCGCTCTTATTTCAGGGGAGGATGATTTTGATCATTTTTATTTTAGGGAGGATGCTATCCCCTCTCACCCCCCCTCAACTCGACTCCTGCTAAAGACTTACCAGACAAATTCTCTTCCTGATATCTTGTTTATTTTTGTTTTTCCATGATGTCATACAAGGAGGCATTGTGTTTGAGGTGTTGTCTGAAAATGTCTCAGTTCCAGTTAACTAAGAACTTGCATATGCCCATTGTATATGCTTGAAAAGTCATAAAATTATTGCTTGGGGTTTCCTAATGTGTTTACTGTGTATTTATCCAGCAATGTTATGAAATGAATGGAACTAAAATACCTTAATCTAAAAAAAATGAAAGACAGTCATTAACGTAATGGGCCAACATGTAGAGAGCAACCCCGGTATTCAGCTGTAAGATTAACTATTATCTTAATACCTAATGTCAACTGCTCCATGACGCGATTAACATAGCATTTTGATTTGGTATTTGGACATCCCATCAGAACAACTTCTCATTTATATTGGTTTATGACAGAAGTGCCAATAGTAACTGGCCCTACGAAGCCAGATACGTCTGCTGGCCACCTTGGCTCATCTGGTCTGCTGCTCTCACCATATAGACTTCTCTTGCTTTACACTTTGCCAATTTTCTCATGATTAAATGTAATTGAGACCAGATAACCCCCCTGTCTGTCCTCAGCGGCCTTTGATCACTCCTAACCTGGCTTCAGCTCAACTCTGACACGTTGGCAACCAATTCTTGGGTGGGTCGTGATTGCTTACAGACATACTGTAAGATATATTGAGTATTGATGTGTGAGCCTTCAAATCCCAGCTTGATACAACGGATATTTCAGTTTTGTTTGTGCAAACCTTTTTAAGTTTTTTGCAACAAGCCATGTTATGAGGAGTTGTTTCTGTTCATGAGCATGTATTGTAAAGAGCATTCCGATTAAATAGAACAAGATGCACACAAAGATTTTCAAAATTGATCCCGGAGATTTGTAAATCCCGTTCAAATAACTGCTGCCTTTTTTTTTTTTTTTCCGTCTCGCTGCCCTGCTCCTCTTTGAAACTCGTCTTCTAAAGCAATCACTCCCAGATGGAGAACATTAGATGTAATCGCTTCCATTTGCGAGCTCCTTAACTCTCACTGCGAGGTGATTCTCTGTCTCCCTCAGACCTCTCTCTCTTCACCAAGGACAATTATGGAAAACTCATCAATCACTTTCACAAAAAATGTTGACATCGAAAATATGGCAGAAATACCCTCAATTGATAACTTACGTAAAGCTAAAACTCTCAGTAATATGTCCATATTCTCAACATTCCCTCTTTATCAGTGAAGCAATAAAAATCAGAGTTGGACAAAGAAATCAGCTAATCTCCAAGACTGGACTGGCCTGTGGAAAACGCATAAAAATATGTATTTTACAATTTCTGAATGCACTACACATAACCTAGCTATCTAAAAGGTCAAACTAACACAACAGACTTCAGTTTAGATGCATTTACTGAGGGAAGAAGACTTGAACGTGACTGTTCAGTATCAGTGAAATTTTACAAACAGTTAACAAGAAATACAGAGAGCTAGCAGAGAAAGAGAGAGGGCATCTTTAAGTAGAACCTGAGAAGGGTTAGGGTAAGAGGGTTTGTGACCGATCGTGCTGCTGTGAGCTTGTCGACACCAACAGGTAGCTATTCTAAGATATGGTACATTGTGGATTGATTAATTTGTTTGACAAATTTGATAAAGGTTTGGTTTGTGTTCTAAAACTCTGCTGGTGTTCTCAACATTTACTATGCCTGGGTCAAAAAATAGGCTGGGGATCTGCTTTGTTGTACTAAAGATGAACTGGGAATCCAAATGCAAAATAAACCAAGCTCTTTAAACACCGGGCTACCTGCAGCATGAGTTAGTCACACAAGATAATTCTTAAAAGAACGATTAAACAAAACTCCCAAGTGCTGCCTACAGTATCAGCAAGGGTTCATCAAATGTAGGACGTTTTAGAATTGACTTGTGACCTTTAGTTGTTTTATTCATATCTAATTATGAGTTATTTTGCTCATTAAGTGTATTATAGAAACTTGTGAACATAGACTGTCAGTCTTTGGTGTTTGTTTTCTTAGTTTTAGAAATGGACGAAGACAGTGTGAAGAGGCAAGAACTGCATTATCAGATGATAATGAGTGAAGGTTGAAATTTTAGAAAAATAATTTAAATAAAAAGAAAGACAAAGGGAGATTTTCAAATCAATGATTGGATAAATGACTCAATTTCTTCCTGTATTCATTGTGAAAAGTGCTATTAACAGTGAGGAGAGTACACTCCTGCTGTTACACTACATTGTTGTTGTTTGGAAAAGAGAAAATATGTAAAGATAAAGTAAATTATGACCATGAGTTTCATCCTGATGACATTTATTTCAACTTGGAGAGACTCAGCCAATTGAAATCTGCAATTAGAAAAGTATTCAATTTATTTATACAGGTAACACAATCATATTCTTCAAAAAATTTCTGTCTAAGCAAAACCAGCTTGGACTCATTGCGAGGACTCATTGACTCTCTGCAATCCCTCGCACTGACCATGCATGTAGCAACAGTGGAGAGGAAAACTTTCTTTTAACAGGAAGAAACCTCCAGCAGAACCAGGCTCAGTGTGAGTGGCCATCTGCCGAGACTGACGGGAGTTTGAAGAGATGGAATCAGATGAAGACATAAACGAAATAAGTTCTTTGGTGCTCTGGCCCTGGCAGAAGACTTCAATGCTGTGAATCAACATACACTCGGACCTAGAAAAGGATTAAAGCAGTCTTCCCCTGGGACTGGACACTGGTGGTGGAATAAATCAGAGGGTGAATGGGACTCAGAATAGTCTGAGAGTGAGGAAGGAGATGGGGTGGAGGTGGGTGGAAGTTTGGTTGCGTCCGAGAGAGAGAAGTCAGGCCAGGAGCTAAATGAAAGTTATCTTGAGAGAAGATTTGCTTCGGAGAAGGTGCGGCTCCCTGAGTTGATTGGCTGGAGCTGAACGAGTGACATCGCAGGTGGGTCAGGTGAAGCTGATAAAAGTCTTCCTCATTTAATTTACTCAAGCTTAATTTCTTTTTTATCTCCAAGCTGGAAAAATCCTTCGAATTAATTTGAAAGAGAAATCACAATTGGTTTAATGTGTTGTTAGTAGGTCTTAGATAAGTTTAGCAAAACCTCAGATCAAATATCAGCAAACATATTCTCATTGAAGCTTCTCTGTTGAAAACAGTCAAGGTTTATTGTTTCGAAGTTCAGAAGTTGTAATTATATAATTAAGTACATTAAAAGAAATTTAAGGAGAGGCTTTAGATTCTCCATTTGATGCTTATGTTGTCAAGATCATTGGCACAGCTTAAAAGATAACCATGTGCCCTGCAGCTTTTCTCCTGCTGGGAGTCTGTCTTTTACCCAGCCATATGGATGAAATAAAAATCAAAGATCAGAGAAACAAATGGGTGAAGCTGCAATTCTATTTCTGCGCTTTGACATTTAACACATTTTGTACTCTGTCTCACTACTTTGAAAATATTCTTCTATGTTAATTTTTGATTTATTCTGAATCAGCTTCCTGTTTTTTATCCTTCTCTCCATCTTTCAGCCCCCTCTGCTCGCCCAGTCTGCCCTCTCCTACCATCCTTCAGTCTCACTCACTCATCCCACCATCCTTCATTCTCTGAGACAGACAATAAAGCAAGCTTTTTCCATGGCTGACCTGCAATTCACCCTGACCTCAACAACATCCCAAATCACAGACAGTGAGGGTGAGGGTCGGTTACAGCCCAGGATTCAGGGTGAGCACAGAGCATGTGTATCCCGTCCAGCATGTCCGTCCCACAGGGCTTATTGAGCGATGCAGTCTGTTTTGCTCCAGCCCTCGTGAGGTCACACAGACTGCAGATATGTATGCACACACCACTGTGGCTAGACAGAAATGCGTTAAAATGAAGGGTTACAAATTATTTCCATGCAAACTGGATTTTCCAACAATCCAGAGATATTTTTCTGACATGTGTCTGATTCTGAAATGATTTTGAAATCCATCTCTTCGAGGTTTAACCTCCTCTGTGTATTTTTCTCATGAACTTCATCTGACACAACCACATTTTTGACCTTTGACTCCTTTATTTGGCAGTCAGAAATCATGGTTGATCTGAATCAGAGGTTACAAAGAAACGACTGACTGCCTCTTACAGCTCAGCCAGATTAGTAGGAGCACCTGTTTTCAAATAAATCTCTAGATAAAAATTATATGCTGTAGCTTCATTGTATGTCTGGAAACCTGGAAATCTGATTCCTCACCATGCATGCTCTTTTCCTCCACTCCCACGTGTATACTTTATCTATTGCCTCAAGTAATACGTTCCTGTTTCATACTCCTGATATCTTAAGGAAGACTTAGAAATCTGGATTTAAAGCAAGTCACATGTTTCTGCAGCTGCCTCCATCCCATGGAGGTTTCAGAGCATTTTGACCCCTCTGTCTGAAAGTTGAGGTAGAGGCCCAGGCAGGCCTCACTGGTGGAACCATGAACCGTGTCAGGTCATGTCAGCTCCTTGCTCAGCTCCTCTTTCATGAATGTAAATAAAGCTAGTCTGGCTTGGTTCCACATCAGCAGTCCCAGTATTTATTCAGGTTGGAGGATGATATTCTTACAAAAAAAGACTTTCAGTATTATTCCATAGACATTTTTATTGTCTTTTATTCTTTAGAAAAAAAACTGCTATCTTTTAAAAAACAAGAACTTGACTCCTAGTTCCCGTTTTCAGCCTACTTTAGCAGAAAGAAACTGTAATTAGAGATTTTCTTCAAAGGGACCTGATGTAGGGTTAAGCTTAATTCTATAAGCAATGAGTGTGTTGCCAGCAGCTCTATGAAATCTCTCCTTTTAGATAAAAAGTGAGAAGGCAATGCATCACTCCCCTATCGTAATACCTTTAACACACTTGTGCATTTCCAAATTCCAAAACGTCGTAAAAATAATGTTTCTATATTCACTTTAGGGTCAGATTATTCAGACTTTTTATATAAAGGTCTGGCTTTATTAGGACAATAGTCCAATCTAACTATCTGTCTGTCTTTCTGTCTATATTGTTTTCAATGCAAAACAGGTATTTCAAAGGGGTGTCTATATTGAATTCTATTTTATTGCAAAATTTGGTAAGACTGAATTCAGTTGCATCTCTGTGAAAAATTATATCACATTAATTTGGTATAAAATACTTCCTATACCTGCTTACACTTACCTTATTGGTTTCTGTGTTTACGGTGGAGCATTATTGATGTGGGACTATTTCTTCTTCAGGGTAAATAAAACATTTTTGATGCAGATAACCCTTTCAAACCCAAATAATAATCAGGTTAAGTTTTCTAAAACAATGCTCTAATGTTCTGTTTTTATTTCTGACACAATGCAAAGAATCCTCCCAACTTCCATGGTGAGAAGGACGACCATTGAGATGAAGGGATTGCTCATTTTGAAAGAACAGCTGAAATTACATTTTTGAAGGAAGTCTCCAATTTACAGCATAGGATCAGCAGGATGCTGCATTCTGAAATACAGACACTGGACTGCAAAATATTTGTTGTGTATTGCTTAGAGCCAGTCAGTATGAAACAACCAAAACTCTTTTTCTATGCCTGTAAAATAGCATGAAGAAAAGTAAGAGTGTTGTTTTTGACCTGCTTTATGACAACACCTCTGAATCTAAATGGATGACCTAGTTTTGCTTAGAGCAAACGTCATTTTGTCAAGATAAGAAAGCGGTGCATCTGCTTTGACACCTTGGTCCTGATGCTGGAGAAACATGTATTCAAATGACAGTGTTGGATCATAGTTCATGGAGACTGAACTCAGGTTAGTGGACAATCATTACAGAGCACTGGGATAAGAATCAAGCCCATAATCATTCATTAGAAAATAAGAAGAGTAGCTTAAGTAAATCTTATAACGACATATAGAATACCCTGAAAACTTAGACCATTTCTTTTAGTCGACAGCTATCATTGGCTTCCGGTTCAAAAGCATAAAAAGCATCACATTAAGTCTCTTTCCATGGGAGTCTCATAATTTGATTCAATTATGAGTGGACTTCAACAAATG
The DNA here is from genome assembly GCF_000732505.1 of Cyprinodon variegatus. Classification (NCBI taxonomy): domain Eukaryota; kingdom Metazoa; phylum Chordata; class Actinopteri; order Cyprinodontiformes; family Cyprinodontidae; genus Cyprinodon; species Cyprinodon variegatus. Next base: position 101,400 of record NW_015151317.1, on the reverse strand, counting down.
ACAAAAACACCACATAAAGCATTATTCAAAATGTCAGATTTTGCTCCAACACTGAATTAGGAGGTCATCTTTTAATCCATTCCTTTGAAGCTAACAGATCATTTAACGATATTTGCATTAACCTGGGATTATGTCTTATGTAACTTGGTAAAACAGTTGATGTTAAAGAAGCCGGAAATGTGATGTAGGGCAATACATAAAGCACATTTCTATCCAAAATAATCAAATAGACCAAACAGATTTCAGAAAATATCATTATTTTCAAACAAAATGTGGGTAAAAAAGTATTTAGTGAACAAGAGTCTATATTATAACGCAGAGTTTAGGTCTAAGTGGCTAAAAGTCTATAATTCTACAGTTAGTGAAAACCCGTAGAACTATCAAGATACCGTAGACGTCAGATTCCAGAGGAATATCATGCCCACTATACATTTGGTTAGGCTTTAAATTTTTGCTATATTTAAAAAAAATGAATGAATATATGTATTGTTAAAGATAGATTCTGTGTCCACACCCTGAAGCCTTCTCTCTCCGGTTCGTTTTCCTGAAAAGAGATTACGCTGGACAAACTCTTTAAATAAAACTTCATAACTTATATGTATTAAAGTGAAAAGTCTTCAAACTTGGAAAATAAAGTCCAGTGTTTTTTTGTTTTTTGTTTTTTTTTTTTTTACATTTTTTTACTATTTTGGAATGACTATTACCTGGATGACTGATAATCTTCCCCAGTATATTTTAATCAATTTGACTGTATGATCTGGTTGAATTTTCTCTACAAAGTGCCTTGAGATGACGTGTTGTGAATTGAAGCTATATAAGTAAACTGAATTGAAGTTGATTACAATATATTAAGCAAAGTGCTCGGCAGGAAATAAGTGAGTGAAATGTGAATGGTCTAAATCAAAATGGAGTAGTTTGGTGCCTTATCTGCAAAAAAAAAAAAAAAGAAGCTCAAGTTGGAATGCGGTTCCCAAAAATCATAGTTTTGGCCACGGGACTTAGAGTAAAGAGCCAGGAAAGAAGACTTGGTCCCAAGAGGTCATAAATTATACAGAAAGACTAAGTTTAGGCAGGGGGTTGAACACAAGCAGAAGCTCCCTTCAAAAGTCTGTTGGCCTCTCTTGATCCTTAAGTTTAACCCGGCTGCCTCCTCTCTCATGAAACTCCTTTATTAAGTATGCTGATTTATTGGAGTTCACTGCAGAGAAAAACAATATCAGCCTTGCCTTGCCTTGTCTTAATCAGCAGCTTTAAGTTCATCACAACAAGAGTCACAAGCTTTAGATTTGTTTTTTATTTTTTTTTTTACAATAAGACGACGATTAATAGAGCAACGGTAAACAGGGCTTAACTCATGTATAGTTGGAATAAATTCCCATGAATTTCATAGCAACTCAAAACATTTGCTTTTGCTGTCTTTTTGATATTAATTTGTAGTTTCCCTCTCTTGTACTTGGCTGTCCCACAACTGTTCCTCCCCTCCCACCCATGTTGTCCCCTCTTCTCCCTGTATGAAATTCTTTGGAAAGTCATTTTATATCACCCTTTGACTGTGCGTTGAACTGTAAAACCACCCCATTGAAAATAAAATAAAAGGATAGGATAGGGAGAGAACGGGGGATGGGGCAAGGAGGAGAATTATAATTCTTTGCCGGCCTTTGGTATTAACCCAAACACCAGAGCTGTCAGCAGTTCAGAGAGGGAGGTGCGAGGGGCAAACATTCAGTGTTAATTGGCACTTTGTAAGCTCTGAGCCTTCCTTTTGTAGGGGAAGTGGAAGAGAGAGTGAGTGTGTAGGAGGGAGGGAGGAGGTCTTTGGGAGGAGGGGAGGGAGGAAGAGAGAGCGGCACAGAGAAAGAGAGAGAGACCTTATTCTTGTAGGTTTGTTGGGCCTTGTTGAGGGTGTTTACGGTTCACTTCTTATCCTTTGTTAATTGGGCTTTCTCTCCCCCAATGAAAAAGAAGGAATTCATGTATCGCCCCCCCACACACCCGGGCCTACCACCCGTGCTCCCCGTGACTCTTCCCACCAGCCTGATCAGCAACAGGGGCAGATAAATGACGAGCACATAGCCAAAGGCCTTTCCTGTGAATGTCTTTGGAGTTTTGTATTTTTACTAAGATTGAACTGAAATTGCCAGTTGGTGTAAACTGATACTAAACATAACACTTGAGGTAAAGGGGAAAAATAATTCACAAGGATTTTTTTTTGTAAGATTAAAATGTGAATGAATGGTTTTCGCAAGTATCAAATGTCATTTTTGCAAAGAATGTTGAAGTCTATCTAATGACTCCGCAGACACTCCTATAGAATTAGTTTAAAACTAATAAAAAGTTTACCTTTCAGCAAATAAATACACTGTTTAATAATGGACGCTACACTTCTCGAAAACCTGATTGTCTCAAAGCCTTATGTTAGGTTCCACAAATTAGTACTAAGTATTTTAGTTTTTTCTTTCTTTGAAAGGAAAAAAAAGGTAACTTACTGTGTTTGAGAACAAAATTCATGTTTTAGTGTTTTTTTATGGATTTTGAAGTATCACATTGGAAAAGCCTGAAGGAAATGGCGTAATTCTAAACTCCTATTACTGATTAGCTGTTTCCACTGGTGTCTGGATGACATTTAATATTAATATCATACTAGCTGACATGGTAGAGTAAATACAACTTGCCCAATTGTGACACATTCATTCAAACTGAATAAAAAGTACTAATCTGTGATGTGCGCTTGTTCTCTTGTATGCTCAAGCTAATACCCTTGCACGTAAATTTGGTTCATGTACTGATAAAGTTAAAGTGGAACTGTTTAATGCATATTGTACCTCTCTGTACACTGCTCACCTGTGGACTACGTATAGAAAAGTCAACCTGCAAAGTCTGCAGGTGGCCTATAATGATGCTATGCGGTTACTTTTGAAACGTCCAAGATGGTCCAGTGCAAGTGAGATGTTTGTCACAGCAAGAGTTAATACCCTACAAGCTGTTTGTAGGTTAAATGCATCTGAAAACGATATTATTTTGTCACTCACTGATACCACACGTAGTGCAATCCGATATCAGTCTAAGCTGTGGAGACACTGGTATTCCTGTCTTCTTAAAGATCCTATTTAATCGATAATGGTACTTGTATAGTGTTTTTATCATTAACTATTTTTATTTTATTTTTATGTATGTATTTATTGGACCATGAGTCCGGAATAAAGTTTATCTATCTAATCTCTAATTCATGTTTATTACAGTGAAATGTGAACCAATGATGACACTGCGCTTTGCGCCTGTTAGTTTCCAACAAACCAGATGGAAACATTTCTAATGAGCAATTTCCTTTTTACCACAGTTGAAAAGTTCAATCAACATTTGCATGGGAATCAGAAGGAAACATATGTATACATGTATATCCATACCTTCTAATTGTTGCTAATCATGCCCCCACTAGTGTAAGCGAGGCCCAATTACAACCAGATTACTGAAAAATCAAGAAATCCCTTGAATAGAATTGAATAGAATCTGGCAGGATGAAATAAGCCAACAAGAACTTAAATACCATGATCAATGGGTCTTTAAGATTCAAAGTAACTTTTATGTTATATTTAAATTAGTTTGGTTTGTATTTAGTGTGTTTTAACATTCCTTGTGTATTTGTTGTTTTGTGTTTACTGTTAGGCTTTGATTTAGCAGATTAATGAGATCAATTCCTGTTAAAATCCAACCATCCAGAGTTAATTTATACTTTTTCCACCAGTTTTTCAATTCATTTTTACTTAAAGCTAGAGAGAATACTTTGGTAAAATAATCTGGATGCCACTTACTAATCAGCTATAAGCCAGTCATTTCTTTAAATCAGTGCGTAGTATTCTTGTTTGCCAGTCTACCTGAGGCCTCACCTCTTGTTCAGACAACTTTGTTTCACCCACAGGGTTCGTTATTTCTTCTTTCACAAATTTTTACTTTTAATATGAGGACCTGGTTCGCTTACCCTTGCTAAAGCCCAAATCCACACTGATTCTCAACATGAAAAAACAGATAATACTCCATTGTGAACAAATTAAAGAGCAGATTTTAGACATTAAGGTTCTCTTGGTCTAGAAGGTTGTTAAATAGCTGTTTATAAGTCTCAGGGACTACAAAGAGAGTCATTTTCCACATTTGGGAAGGTAGTGACACTTGTTAGAAGTGGCAAAAATACCAAAATCACTCTAAAGCCCATTTACACTACCCTCTGTAACTGATCCGTGCCAAGTTCGGACCAAGCTTGGATCAGCTAACTGTGCCAAGCTTGGTTCTGACCGTTTGCGCATCACGTAGCACATTTACTAGCCGTTTGCACATTTACTAGCACAAAGTACTAGTACTACGTTTGCACATTTACTAGCACGTAGTACTAGTATGACGTGCTAGTAAACTGGTACTAGTAGTTTAGCACAGTTTGGTTGTGTCTGGCGTGGTCCAGTTCAAGTGCATTCCATTTACACTCAACAGTTATCTTGGTTACCTTGCTCAGACCATTCTCGGTACGGTTTCAAAAGTTTAGTGTAAATGGGGCGTAAGAGTGTATAGGTAACACCACCAGGAGTTTATGGGGGAACCCGGCGCAAGAGATGCACCGATCCATAACCTTGGTTCAAATATCATCAATTTGATATAGGTTATCGGAGATCCAACCCAGTGCATTTTACATGGAATTGTTACTTGTTTCCTTTTGTTGCTTATTTGTATGTGAATAAAATAAAGCACATTTCTATTGGTGTTCATTTGTAAACAATGCTTATATTAAGGCTGAAGTTTTGGATCACATGGCAGGAAATATGGTTCATTTAATTAACAGTTGAATCCGATCTGTGTTGGATATCGGTCAATATGTGCAGCCCAGGTATCAGATTGTATCAGAACTAGATCTCTACCCAGAACACTATCTAAATGCTTCATTTTACTTAGGTTAGAGTTCATAGTTTGGGCAAAAAGACCCTCACTGACCATCACAAGCATAGTAAGTTTTAATGAGATTTGTGGGAAAATATTCTGTGGACCAAAGCAACACACGCTAAACTTTGTCAAAGGGGCAAATATCAGAAAACCCCACATCTACAGTCAAACATGGAGTTCATCATGTAATATTTGGAGCTGCTTTGCTGATTTAGGATGTTGGCGACTCACCAAACCCTGAATTCTGCAGTATGGTGAATTTGATGGATTTATTCAAGCACAAAGAATAAGCAGAAACAAGCCATAGTTCATGGGAGGCCAATACTTTTTCACAGTATTGTACGTGTGAATCGAGGTTTTTACTTCTCTTGGCCCTAAAATTGTTATCCTCCGTGTTCATGCTGACACAGCAACGCAGAAAACAAACAATGTTAGACCATTAGTAGCGGGAAGTGAAAACAGCCAGTTCCTTGTCTCTGTGGACCCACTTCAGATGTGTTTGAAGTTATGTGAAATAATTAAAGAGGAACAGGTTGCCAGGCACACGCAGACACAGAAATATGGGGGCACCTATCTGTAACAGTGATGGGCAGAAGCAGGAGGGGTTTTACTGGCATCAGGCTGGTGCTCTCTGCTTCACAGCACCTCTGGCCTCTTTCTGTCTCCCTCCCTCTCTTCTCTGCTGATGTAAATAACAATAGAAGCGGCACTGAAAGGACACAGGTGTCAACCATTGTGCTGCTTTGAATGGACCTGAGGGAAGGAGGTCAGGGGTCACAGGGCCACCTCTGCCACCTCTCACATCACCCACACTATTTATTCACACTGACGCTCCCTTTCATAGGTTTTCATCTATCACCCCCCTTCTGGCAGCCTCTCTCACTCTCTCCTTTTGTTATTATAGCACCATGTTTTGTGAAAACTTTTCAGAGGTCATGCACAGGCTTGCTATTCAGGAAGATTAACATTCTTTTCTGAATTAATCAGCCCACACAACTGCACAGATCAATGGCTGCTTACTTAAAGAGCTAATAAAAAGATAAAACCTTACACCTGCATCAAAGGCAGTTAAAAAAATACATATCTTACGGGTTTTATTTTTTTAACCCATTGTATTTCAGGCTATGATAATAAAGAACCACATTTTATTGTGTATGTGAGGAAGTGTGAACAGAAAATGTGAAATAAGCAGAAAATGTGTCTTTCTCTGAGTAATTTGTTGACCTCAGTATAATGTTCTAGCCTCTGGATTAGCTTTATATAAATCCCGTCAGAGACTTGGTTCACAGCAGCAGCTTCCCAGGTATGGTAAAGGAGACCTGCATAAAAGGAGTTGTGACGTTTCTCCAAATGTTTTCCTTCACCTCTTTTATACACCACTATATCAATGACTTTGTGTCACCATATGGGTTAATTAACACTGGCTCATTTGAATCTGTGAAACAGGCCACCAGACAACCAAAAAGTCAGCCATTGTAATTAGAGCAGTGCAATACGTTCCCATTCTAAGGCTGTACTTGTCAGTTATTTTTTTTTATTTTTTATTAGAATGGGCTCAGCGCTTGTTCAGCATCATTTGGTTAAAATGAGGGGGAATTACATAAAAAAAGTCATCTCTGTTTTCTATGACAGATCTCTGTTAGTCCTGTCTCTTTGCATGGTTGCTTGAAAAGATATGTAAATAACATTACATTTTTTTTTTTACATTTCATGAAAAATACAAGCATTTTCCTGCAAGCTAAAAGTTATATCGTTAATATACCTTATGCATTTTTAGAAAACTATCACATTCACTCTGTTAAATTTGCTTAGGTAACTTTTTAATACAAAGACACTTTTATAATAGGTTTTATTGCGACCTACTATTTCCTTTTACTTTAGTACTATTCCTATTAAGTCTTAATCATTAATATTTTGGCTACTCTACTCTCTACAGGTAACTTCATCAAATAAAGAACAAAAACTGAGCCATGCACTAACAACAGTTTATGTTAAACTTTATTGTTATATTGTGTGTCTGTGGATCCATTCAGAGGTTGTGTTAAACCTACAGTAAGTTATTTACCCTGTTTTATCAGAAATGCACATTATCTATTGTTAGGATTGGTTTTATAGGGTCTAATGTTGAAAGCAAGTGATTTCTGCCTGAAAATCCCTGTTTTGTTGTCATTTCATTTATTTATATTATCCTGGTCTTTAAAATACCTGAATTAGTACATGACTTTATAATTGTATTAGTCTGATTATGCTGATTTTAAATGTTTAATCTATTAATTACTCAAAAATCCAGGGGCCTTTTTACCAAATACATTTCTGCTCTTAAGCAACTTATTAAAAGAATACTTATTCCTATAAATTCAGTAACAATATGATAAAGTAATATTTGAGTATAATTTCTGGGTAGTATATTTCCTCCCCTCCTTGACAAGTAGTGGTGGTTTTTGTTGCACAATTTTATTTAAATAGTAAATCATTTTTTTATCCACCTGGGGGCAGTATCTCAGGTATTTTTTTGGTAACTTGTGTTCATGTAGGTTCTGTGATTTCTCTACACCAGGGGTCACCAACCATTTCACGGCTAAGGGCTATTCATGGCTATTGAATCATAGGAAAGCCTACCAATACTGACCCATGGACAAGAGGGGTCAGCGTTTACCTAAACTTCATCCATAATAAACACATTTTTATTGTTAACTTTTAATTTCTAACTTTCCTTTAAACATTATAATTTTAAAATCTCTATAAATGCTAAAATGCCCTATATGAGTACTATGATGAAATGCTCTTTAAATGACTAAAAAGAAGAGTCACAGAATAAAATAAAATTTCAAACTTAGCCCACTGCTGAGTTGCTGTTTTCAGAAGGCGTTGAGGGCACCCCATGTGGTCCTTGAGGGCCCCTTGGTGCCCGTGGACAGTGTTGGCGACCCCTGCTCTACACAAACCAAATACATGTTACTAGGTGTAAAAACATAAAGAAAACAAAGAATTGTTTAGCATGGGTTTCCTATTTTGTAGGAATCATAACATCAAAATTAGGAACTTGATTCAATTTATTGTCTTTTTTTAACGATTTATATTTTTTCTGCTTTTAAAATTATTTTTTTTGCAGAAATAACAGTTGTTGTAAGTCCCTCTTAGTTGGTATTACTTTCAACCAATCAGCTTTCAGCCTACATTTAGATTTTTTTGACAACAGCAAACCAGTTTGCTTTATCCTTAAAAAAAGACTGGCCCCATCACAATACTTACCATAGGTTTCAAATACAGTCATACTGCTTTAACTTTTACATAATTTCACAAAAATACAAACTTCAATACAGTCCTCCAAATAAGATAAGTGCTGCTTTACAGACTACTACTTTTTTCCAAACTTAAATTTTTAAGATTACAATTATTTTATAATAAATCATAAATTCAACATTAAACCATTACAGTAAAATTATTTTTTCCAAAATTATATTTAGCAGCAGAAAACAGTTATTCAAACCAGCCTAGCATACATGTAAAAACTACTTTCTACCACTTGTTCATTCATGACATAATTTGTTTGATTACTTTATGTTTAGAAAACTATAGGTTTAGTTCACTCATCTCATGCTGGCAACTTCTAGAATTAGAATCTCTTGAATGGAACCTATATGCCTATATGGTGGAAAGTAACAAAGTGCATTTACAAGTACTTTTTTGAGTATCTTTATTTGAGTCATTTTTTTCAGACAATATTAGACATTTCAAAGTCTAATATTGTACTTTCTACTCAACTCCATTTCTAGGAAGCTGCTTGCTCCTTGTTCCTTTTCACTCAGCTTTGCTTTGTAATCCGCTATTGCTTTTTTTCTTTCTTGAAATTCAATTTAAACATGTCAGACAGCAGCACTTAGGACTGAATAAGAACACCACATTTTTAGAGATTAGTGCTACATTCTACAATTTAAAAAAAACTCTGGGCAGATACTGTTTATTGTTTATACTTGTTAATTAGGCGTTACTTGTTGAAATGTGGCCAAGTTGTCTCTTTTCGGTAAAAGATTCAACCTTAAACCTTTATTCCATATAGTGAAAGTGTGAGGAAACTAAATTTACTTGTTTTCTTTTTGGGTTTTTTAAAATAAGAATAAACAGTAATCAGCTCTTGTGTTTTTTGTGGCATTTTTATGCTGAAGTTCTTTACAGATGTTGTAGAATTTGTAGCAGGTGGTTCTACGCATCTATACATCAGCCGCTTTCTCAAAGTTACAAGGTTATTAAAAAATACTCTGAATATAATACAGAAATTTGCTAAAGCTAGAAAATTTTATTTGTATTTTTGAATACTTCAATATTCTCAAAAGTGAATACTTCAATAGTTTAACTTGAGTAGATGTTTGACCGAGTAACTTGTAGTTGCGTAGGATTTTGCTGAGTGCTTTAACTCAAGTATTACTCTTGAGTACTTCATGCACCACTGCCTGTATGACAACATGAAGTAGGCTAATAGATTTCAAAAAGCTTCACATCATGCTCTGATCTATGGAAACTTAAAAACAGGTGAGAAGAAAAATCACTGATTTATGCAATTTTGTGAAGAACCACAGACTGAGGCTGCTTTGCTGCTTGGGATCTGAACAATTGGTGGTAATTGATGGGAGGATGAATTCTGCGTTCTTCAAGAAAATCATGAAGTGTAATTTTGGGCCATCAGTTTGGGACCATGAGTGTATTTGGGTTATGCAGCAGGAGAATGATGTATATAGTAGTAAAATTCAATCATCACTTGAAAAACATGTTTGATGTTTCGAAACACTAACATAAAAAATGGAAAACAGTAAAATTTCCAGTGGGCAAAGACCTTTTTCCCAAGACTTGAAGGTTTTTCTGATATTTCTGAAAAAAAAAAAATGTACAAAATAGTGAAGTGAAAAGAAACAAATACAGGGTACTATTTTTTCTCAGTGAAATATCTCAATATCGTTGATAAAATCATTGGGTTATTTGCCTTTGTGTCTTTCATGAATGAATTCGGTAAATTATAAGAAAGCAGAATAAGCAAAAAAGTTAAATGGATTACATTTTACAGTAAAGTCAATCTAATGAAATGCTGATTCCATTTTCTAACTTCCCATTATTCTCTTCTTTGTGAACGGCAACCAGTAGCTACAAAACACCATAAGGTTTTAGTGTGTTAAGTATACACTACAAGGAATCTAGGCATTAGACAGAGATTAATGAAGAAATTATACTTGTGCTCAATAAAGTCTGTAAAATAACAGAATCATGAGGACACATTGTCTGCAGAAAAGAAACATGCATTATCACCATATATGTAATATACAAATTAGTGTTGCACCGATACCGATACCAGTATCGGGCGGGGCCCTGATACTGGTATTGGTATCGGCGATTACCAATAAATAGGGCACCAATACCATTTTGAGAGCCAAAAGTTTATTCAACTATTGTCACCCATTCCAGGTAGGCAATAAAAAGTTCTACTGGATTCACTTTGTATTAGTCTGCTTCACAAAGGTAGGCAGCAGCTTGATAAAGCCATAATGGCAATTATTGTACATCCAAGTAGTATGCAGTTCTTCATATATACACACACACATCAGTTTCAAACAGGTGGTATCGGTATCGGCCCATACTGCAGGTATCAGGTATCGTATCGGGGCCACAAAATGTAATCGGTGCAACACTAATAGAGATACAGTATATTTGGGTTGATCTTTCTTGCAGTGAATGCTCTTTCCTAAGAGATCATGTGAATCTCAGAAAAATTGTTTATTTGAATTCAATAACAACCTTAAGAAAGGGGTAATCTGTCTACCACTGACAACTTTTTCAGGTTTCCATCTGTCCTCAGCTTTGCTTTCTGGCCGTAATCACAGCTAAATGGTTTGATCTTGACCAAGAGGCCACATCCAGGGGATAACCTTGACAATGTACCTGCTTCTCCTACTTGTGGTATAAAAACGTGCTGCATTGATGTGTCGCAGTTAGCACCACGGTTCCACAGGGGGTGAGTTGTCCTATGTATGGTTTAGAAGGAGATTCTCTAGAAGGGTGAGAGGATTTATGACCTAGCATTAGCAGCTCTAATCTGTTGCAGGTGTTTCTGGCTTCGCTCCCAGGCCATGGCTGCTCTCCTCTGCAGGAGGCCGAGGATTTCTCTGCAAATTTAACGACGGTTAGGACAGAAGAAGGCCGAACAGAATGAGGACTGTTTTCATTTTTTGCGGTGCCTATAGGAAGGTTTAAAATTCCCTTAAGAGTGTTGAAATAAAGACATGTGTTTCAATGACTTCCGCCTTCAGTCAGAAGACAACAGAGAGCAACTCACTCCACATCCAAGGGTTTTCACTGCCTCTAGAATCTTGTCTATATGCGTTCAATTGAAAAAGCCTTTTAGGCTGCACTATTTCTGTTTTTTTCTTTTATGACAAGGACAGCTCCGTCTTGATAAGCAGTAGAAAACTGCTCTAACAGTGGGGTGCAGCTTTTAGAGTGAGCTACAAAAGGAGTAGACCACCGGGATGGATTGAGCTGCACAGGGAGCCTCTGGGGCCTTTGAGGTTGGCAAACAAAGGCACAAAGAAACCCAGTGAGAAGGTCCTGCTCTGTAAGGAGTCTGCAGTTCTTACAGTGAGGCTACCTTTTGAGGACAAGACTAAGGAACATAGAGAATACTCAGAATAAAGGATGTGATGCACACAAAAATAGAAACATGAGTACATCCCTCACAGTCTAATTGCAAAAAGATATAAAGTTATAAACATCTATTGTTTAACATTTAAACCATAATTTATATTTGCTTCATCCCATGGACATGCATATAATCTTATAATAGTGTTCTGCTGTTAATAGACCTGGAAAGGAGCAGTGGTGCTTCTTCACAGCTTATGCACTACTGCCCTCATGTGGACATTTAGAGATCATATAAAGCGATCCAAAGCATTTTCAACAGCTTACCATCCATTAGCAAGAAATGAATTGACTCAGTTTACATCAAACAGGTTACTCAAACATTTTTTTTATGAAATCAAATCTATTTTTTATGAAATCAAAAGATACAAAAGACATAAAGTAGGACATTTTGCTATAAAATGAAACATTGGGTCAATATGTTTAGTGATATGGATAAAAAACGGAAATGAATCATTGAGCCTGAGTCTCGATCACTTTTGAGCATTGACGGAGGTTACCTTGAAATTGTGTAAATTTAAAGGCATCGCTTTTCTAAAAGCAGTAAAAGCTTCAGGACATATGAGGAAAATTGGCCAAAAAATTGCTGTAATTTGTCAAAGTACTGTATACTGTCCGACTTTGCTTCCTGCTGGGTCATATAAGATTCAACTTTTAAGCAAGTTGACAAGCAGCCAAAGTCATGAGGCCAGCCAAACAATACTGTTAAAACCTGTAAAATGTGTTGTTATAATAACATGGTAATATAGTATTAAAATGACTTCATGCACGCCTCATATTTTTTTTGATTTCTTTGTCACCAATCTATTTCTTTCCCACTTTAGGCATCTTAACATGTGAGTCTTAAGGTTGTCTCTCTCTAATTTGCAAAAAAAAATGACTTATATTATTTCGTGTCTCCAATTTCTATAATTTCTTGCGTGTAACTTTGCTTGGATTTTGCAACAAAAGCCAAACTGTATTTTCCTTACCAATCATAGCATTGAAACTTATACAGATATACCATGACTGCTGCTTGATAGCAGTGTTGAAACCATGTTCACTTGTGATTTGAATTTGATAAACAAAAACGATGGTCAAAAAGTGTAATCTAAAAAGTTCATACACTAAATTAAAGTGCATTTGATTGTAAGTAAGATGTAAGTGCATTTCAGAATCAAATATGTAATTTTTTTTTAGGAGGGGGTGATCATAAACATGTTTTCTATGGATTGTAGTTAACGGAGTTCCGGATGAGATGGTTTGTTAAGGAGGGGGACCAGTCTTTGATGAGATTCATGAAATATGTGAACCAGGGGTAGAACAGCTCCGGCTGCCTTGTTGCTCCTGTTATGATGATATTCAATGAAGCTTCTGAAGCAGGGTACGCTGGTGCCGTAATGATTCCCCTGGAGTACAAAAGAAAGAAACAGGATATGAAACCTAGCTGGTACAGTTCACAATGCAAAATTTCTTAGAATATGTATTGTAAGGTGTTAACTAACTTGACTGCATTCAGTGCTGATTCAGTGTCAATAAATCCGAGAGTGCATAACGAGACGGACACGTTGCTTTTCTTCATTGCAAGTTCGTGAGTGAGGGAGCCAAAGAATCCATTCAAGGCAGCTTTTGTTGCAGTGTATGGGGCTGCAAAAGGATTGCTCATTTTCCCTACAAACCAAAGACAAATACCTGAATACACTATAAAGTACTTGAGATACTTAAAAAAAAACAACAGATAGATGTCAAGTTATTTAGGTGAACAAGTCTGTGGCTTCCTCTGAGTCTTTAGTTTAAAACTCTTTCACATTTAATGAGAATTGGTGCTATAGTTCTAAATAAAGCAGCTATTTGTGTTTTCCTGAAATAGACATTTAGTATATATTTGTTGCTGTAAGTAAGCTGTTAAAAATTAGAGGATATACACTTATAATTCGATTAATGAAATAATTGTCAACTTATTTAGTAATTGATTAATCATTAGCTGGAGTATGGATGCTGTAAAACTGGCCTTTAGCTGACAGAGTGACCCACATAGAGCAGTAACTATACAACAAATGTACAAAAATATATAAACATTCTCTATTTAAATAAAAAAAATACATTTATCTGTCAATATTCTCTATCCAGAACTCCTCAAGTTTAAATTTTTTAGTTTCACCTGGTGTAATTTAATAAAAAGTCTTCTTTAAGAAACGTTTTGTTATCTGATTAATTGAAAAAAAATATTGCCAGATTAATTTATTTGCAAAAAGATCGATAGTTGCATCCCTAATATAGACTTAGTTTAATAAAAAGGAAACTGATAATTCTATATTTTTTAGGCATATTGTAAAAACACCAAATTCAATTTTTTTCCTGGAAAGAAAGGACATTTTTTCATTTTGTTATTTAATGTGCCATTAACATACTCAGAAACACCAAAAAACATTAATATTCCTCAAAAATTCTCACACATGGCAACTGATCTGCTTAATTAGCACTAGCACTTTGAGATTTTTTTAGCACTTTGAGATTTTTTTTAAATGTAAAGTGCAATACAAATAAAATGTATTATTATTATTATTAATTACTGGATGGTTACTTTCTATTGCTACTAGATACATTACAGTTCAAAAATTTTGTGTTTTCGTGAAAAGTCACACTTATTCACCACCATACATTGTGAAATGAATAGAGTGAAGACATTGACAAGGTTAGAAATAATGATTTGCATTTGAAATGAGATTTTTTTTTTTACTTCAAACTTTGCTTTCGTCAAAGAATCCTCCATTTGCAGCAATTACAGCATTGCAGACCTTTGGCATTCTAGCTGTTAATTTGTTGAGGTAATCTGGAGAAATTGCACCCCACGCTTCCAGAAGCAGTTCCCACATGTTGGATTGGTTGAATGGGCACTTCTTGCGTACCATACGGTCAAGCTGCTCCCACAACAGCCCGATGGGGTTCAGATTTGGTGATTGCGCTGGCCACTCCATTACCGATAGAATACCAGCTGCCCTCTTCTCCTCTAAATACGGTAGTTCTTGCACAATTTGGAGGTGTGTTTAGGGTCATTGTCTTGTTGTAGGATGAAATTGGCTCCAATCAAGCGCTGTCCACTGGATATGGCACGGCGTTGCAAAATGGAGTGATAGTCTTCCTTATTCAGAATCCCTTTTAACCTGTACAAATCTGCCATCTTACCAGCACCAAAGCAACCCCAGACCATCACATTACCTCCACCATGCTTAACAGATGGCGTCAGGGATTCTTCCAGCGTCTTTTCACTTGTTCTGCGTATCACGTTCTTCTTTGTGATCCAAACACCTTAAACTTGGATTCATCCGTCCACAACACCTTTTTCCAGTTTTCCTCTGTCCAATGTCTGTGTTCTTTTGCCCATCTTAATCTTTTTATTTTATTGGCCAGTCTCAGATATGGCTTTTTCTTTGCCACTCTGGCCTGAAGCCCAGAATCCCGCAGCCGCCTCTTCACTGTAGATGTTGACACTGGTGTTTTGCAGGTACTATTTAATGAAGATGCCAGTTGGGGACATGTGAGGCATCTGTTTCTCAAACTAGAGACTAGAGAATGTACTTATCTTCTTGTTCAGTTGTGCAACGCAGCCTCCCACTTCTTTTTCTGCTCTGGCTCGAGCCTTTTTGTGCTGTCCTCTGAAGGGAGCAGTACAAACCGTTGTAGGAAATCTTTAATTTCTTAGCAATTTCTCACATGGAATAGCCTTCATTTCTAAGAACAAAAAATAGACTGTCGAGTTTCAGATGAAAGTTCTCTTTTTCTGGCCATTTTTAATGTTTAATTGACCCCACAAATGTGATGCTCCAGAAACTCAATCTGCTCAAAGGAAGGTCAGTTTTGTAGCTTCTGTAACAAGCTAAACTGTTTTCAGATGTGTGAACATTGCACAAGTGTTTTCTATTCATCTATTAGCCTTCTGAGCCAATGAGCAAACACATTGTACCATTAGAACACTGGAGTGATAGTTGTTGGAAATGGGCCTCTATACACCTATGTAGATATTGCACCAAAAACCAGACATTTGCAGCTAGAATAGTCATTTACCACATTAGCAATGTATAGAGTGTATTTCTTTAAAGTTAAGACTAGTTTAAAGTTATCTTCATTGAAAAGTACAGTGCTTTTCCTTAAAAAATAAGGACATTTCTATGTGATCCCAAACTTTTGAACAGTAGTGTATATCACCAAAACTTTATGAATACCTCAGAAAATTCTTTTATAAATTTAAGCAAAAGTTTGTTAAATAAAGATATAGTGGAGGATGTTCTTTTCCCAGGTGGATCATCAAAATAAGTGGTCCTCCTAATTGTCAATCATTTTGGTGATATGTTGACGTAAGGCCATCCTATGTTCTTGTCCTCATTCTCACTTAACTTAAAAATTGCAAATCTTCATTTGGAAAGTAGGCTTGTATGAGCGATGCAAACAGCAACTCTTAAACAGAACATGCACAAGGAGAAATGGGCTTGTGCAGACTCTTGCACGTGTTTAATAGGCATTCCCTCTCATGAGCAGGTATAGGGTTGAGCATGTGCATTTTTTTTAAAGTGGAGAGGGCAGTTGTTTTCAAAAACTTGGGAAAATCCTCCACTATGCCTTTAATAGAGTAACAACTGTTAATGAACCTTACCTGCTATTGATGACACTATTACCAAAGAGCCTTTACTTTGTTCCAATGTGGGCAAGGCCCTCCAGGCCATTTGTATGTAGCTGAAGAAATTGGGCTTTATAAAACCCAGAAAGAGAGATAAAAGAAACATCAGGGCACCCTCTTGGTTTTTAATCCCTGGTAAACAATCAAAAGATTCCATTACCTTCATGAGCCACCTGACATGATCCACGTCTCCATTCCACATGGCAAAGCGAGTCACTCCAATGTGGTTGAGAACCAGATAGTCCAAGCCTCCCAGTTTCTTCACAGCAAAATCGATGACTTTGTCAGGTTCTGACTCAGAGGACATGTCTGCTGGTATGAAGAGAGCT